>NW_028245226.1:0-151338 GCF_964263255.1 Lissotriton vulgaris | reverse complement strand
AACCAGACACCAAGAACCAAAATGTCATTCCTGTGCCGATGCACCTCCGCCCGCACTGCCAGGGCCTCCACTCCCATCGTCCATCTTCGGCAGCGAGTCTAGCCAGTTGCCAACACTGTCCGGTCGATCAAAAAAGAAAGTATGCTCTTGATACTCGATGCGAAGTTGAGCCGGAAACAGCATCGCATACTTGAGTCCCAAGTCCCGCAAGTGCCGTTTCACTCCCTGGAATCCCATCCGCTGCCACTGGACTTGGGGAGTGAAGTCAGGATATATAGAAATTGAGCTGTTCCCATACTTCAATGGGCTGTTCCTACGAGAAGCCTGGAGGATAGCGCCCCGATCTCGAAAGTGGAAGAGCCTAGCGATAATAGGCCTCGGGGAAGCCCCCGGTTTAGTCTGTCCACCCGGGAAGCGGTACGCACGCTCGACTGCAAGTAACTTACTAAGTCCGGCGGAAGCGAGATGAGTAACGATTAAATCCTCCACTAGTAGGTCAACGGTAGTGACGCCGCTGTTCTCAGGTACCCCAACTGAGCAGATGTTGTTACGCCGGGCCCTGTTTTCATACTCGTCCAGACGTCTGGCCATCATATCATGCGATGATCGCAGGTTGCCAATCTCCGACTGCGCGTCCGCCATATCAGTAACAAGACTGGAGGCCTTAAGGTCCAAGGCCTTGACCCTCTCGTTGGTCTTAGCCAAGTCCGCTCTAATGAGGGTAACATCAACGGCCACCGTGTCGATCTTGGAGACAATGGCCTCGTATTGTAGCCCCATATCAGTCTTAATCCCAGCGATGGCACGCATTAGATCCTGGAGTGAGACCTCCGATGTTGCCACAAGGTCTGTCCTCGGGTCCTCAAGACTACGGCCAGTACCACTGGGGGAACCCTTTGGTTGTGTATATCGGTCCATAACATTAGTTTGGACGGGACCCCCACGGGTCGGCACCTTTGTCTTGCGCTTCTCAGTTTCAGGTTTGGTCGCCATAATGGAAGCCGCGTCCCGAAGGGCCCCTCTGGACCTGGTGTAAATGGCAGATATCGTTAGGTCGCCAAAGCAGAGTTTCCGTCCAAAATCGTAACCTGTGAGACTAGGGATATGGCCGGAAAGCACAGCGGGTCAGGCCACCGCGGTCCGAAGTCAGGAGTACTTTCAGAACAGTCGATCAGGAGGTCGAGGAGAAACCAAAACTGAAAGTGACAATGACACCGGTGGAAAGGATGTCCTTTGACCGCTGTTGTTGAATTGCGTCTCGGCCAGCCAGAGCAATAGAGACCCCGGTCCCGTCCGGGGGCAGGCCAGAAAGTTGAGGACGATGTAAAAATGGTTCCCGAAGTCCGATCTCAGTTATTGAAAGTGTATCAGGATCAGCGAGAGTAGAACTTCAAAAGCCCATAGAAATATTCAGGATATTGCAAGGATATTCGCAAGAGGGCGGCGCGGGTCTCGGGCGCCCTCTGCTCACGCGACCATCTTGGATGCCCGCGTAGCTCCTCCTCTTATTTTAAATTTTACTTAGATATTTAATAATGCCTGATTTATAAATTCACCATGCACTCTCCTTGCAGTACTCTAATCATACATTCAGTACCCATACACTCATGCAATGACCCATGCACTAACTCATGCACTGCTACAATGCCCGGAGCACTACCCATGCAGTCCAGACATCGCCCTGTCACAACCGGGCACTCCTCCAATCACACAGCGAGCACCATGTACTTATCCTACCACTCCGCCAAAACCCAAGCACTTATAAATTCACTATGCACTCTCCTTGCAGTACTATAATCATCCAATCAGTTCCCATGTGCTTGTGCAATGACCCAAGCACTAACACACTCACTGCTACAATCCCCTGAGCACTACTGATGCAGTCCAGCCATCTCCTTGTCACAACCCATGCACTACTCCATCACCCAGCCAGTTCCATTTCCTTATCTAATCACTGCTCCAAAACACAAGCACTTATAAATTCACCATGCACTCTCCTTGCAGTACTTTAATCATCCAGTCACTACCCATGTACTCATGCAATGACCCAGGCACTAACACATGCAATGCTATAATCCCCTGAGCACTACTGATGCAGTCCACCCATATCCCTGTTGCATATCCAGAGGATGATGTTGGTGCGGATATATTGCTAAACATCATAACATAATCCATTAAAGGGACAAATTACTTCACGGACCAAAGGGCAATCTTGTTTGTGAGGATGCCGATATGAAATGTATCTGTAATCGCTCCATATTAGTTATCCGCTCCCTGTGAAGAGAGAGAAAAAAAGAAAAATAATAATAATGCAATCTATGTATACTCTTGGATGAATATCAACATTAAAGCATATAATTGAAAATCCCATAAGATAACGGCATCTTCCAGATATTAATACTGGACACTTGAGGGTCCCTTATAAAAAGAGGATATATAATCCCAGAGATACGCTGATCCCATGTGATTTACAACTATCAATTGCGTTGGTCCAAACTAGAGACCAGTGTGCCAGCTTTGAAATCTAGAGAAAGTTGAGACGGTACTCCCTGACAAAGGCTTTTGTGCTGAAATGCGCATCGTGTTTGCATTCACCGCCAGCCTTTAAATTAACTGCTAAATCCCTCTCACTCTTTTTTAATTATATGTACGGTATTGTCAATTGTTGTTTTCGATATAAGAGTTGTGTTTTTGTACATATGTGATTGTATTTATGTTGATATATATGTATTGTAAATATTAGTGTGTGTCTTTTATGAATTACACTAAAACCTATGAAATAACACTTAGCAAAAATATAAAAATACAAAAAGACAGAATAGAAAAATACGATGAAAGAATAAGTAAATGAAAGAAACAATAAAAATAGATTTTGAAATAAGGTACATATTTTTTCTTTATTCACATGTACATGTTTATTCTTGTATGCATTCTTTATAATCTCTTGCACTGTTCTTCACCAAAGACTTGGCCTTATGCATTACTGATAATTAAATAATATACATCTTGTGTCTAGCATCTCCTCTTACCCATTGTTGCATTTTTTCCCTAAAGCTAGCAAGATTGCTAGCTTTAGGGAAATTGTTTATAGTAGGGGTCCCCTTTTTACCAAACTATGACCCAGGCACTAACACATGCACTCCTCCAAACCCCAGAGCACTACTGATGCAGTCCAGCCATCTCCTTGTCACTACCCATGCACTCCTCCAATCACCCAGACAGTTCCATGTCCTTATTTAATCAGTGCACCAAAACACAAGCACTTACAAATTCACCATGCACTCTCCTTACAGTACTCTAATCATCCAGTCAGTACCCATGTACTCATGCAATGACCGAAGCACTAACACAGTCACTGCTAAAATCCCCTGAGCACTACCCATGCAGTCCAGCCATCTCCCTGTCACTGCTTATGCACTCCTCAAATCACCCAGTCAGTACCATGTTCTTATCCAATCACTCTGCCAAAATCCAAGCACTTATAAATTCACCATGCACTCTCCTTGCAGTACTCTAATCTTCCAGTTAGTACCCATGTACTCATGCAATGACCCAGGCACAAAATTCATGGCAAATATAGAGGAGGTCATGCTAATCACAGGGGTACCCCAAAGCATAGTGTTCCCTAGGTGTTTTCACTGTATTCTAAGTGTCTTTCAGTTACCACCAGTACCCGTCAGCAAAAAGTTGGGGGCACAGCAGGACTTTCTGCTCCTCTGTTGGTTCTTTCTGCACATATCTTGCTTCTTCCTGCACTTTTCCTCATCTTTCTGGACTTCTGTTGCCTCTTTCTGCATTTGTCTTGCTTCTTTCTGCGCTTTTCTTCATCTCTCTTCACATGGCCTACCTTTGTAGGCATAGTTAGAAATTAGAATTTAAAAAAACCTTTAAATTTTCTGAAAAAAACAAAGGTTTCAGGAACGTTAGAAATTAGCATTTAAAAAACCTTTGAAATTCATTGAAAAAAACATAGGTTTCAGGGACGTTATAGTTAGAAATTAGCATTTAAAAAACCTTAGATATTCACTGAAAAATGCACCGGTTTCAGGGACGCTATAGTTGGTTGGACATTTCACTTGTACAAAACCAGTGAAATGTGGCCATTATAGTTAGTTCAGCTAACTATAACTCGCACCCCTGCAAAGCGCTGCTGATGACATCACATATTATATCATTCATGACATGGTCAGTGACATCACTGATGGCATCACTGATGACATCTCACATGACATCACTGATGACATCATCCACATGATAATCTGATGCACCTCCTCATACCCTAACACAGCCTTTGATACACCCACTCTAAAATACAGACTACCATTTTCGAAACCATAGACACACCAATACCAGTTACTCCATACCCATTCCCTGATTACTAGGTCTATATACACGTCCACTCTTTCACCCATACAGTCACTCATACATGTACTCAACCATCAATACAGTATTATCATATGAACTCACATATCTATACAGACACTCACACACCGCCACTCATCCATAGAATTACTCACACACCTAGTCAGTCATGCGAAGAATCAATCACACTCGCATTTACTCACCTATACAGTTTTACACACACACCACCTCACTTATTCAAACATATACTAACACATACTTACACTCCTATACAATAACTAATACAAGCACACACTGATCCATACAGCCACTCTCACAATCACTCACTCTCACATATAGTCATTTATACACTCCAACACTCACATATACTACCTTTCACATCTGCAGTTACTCACACATGTACCACTGAGGCATCCATTCACTCACCAACACACCCATACAGCCCTTCACAGATGCACTCTTGAACCCATAAACCCAGTGAATCATCCACTCACACATCTATGCGCAGATTCACACCCCCACCCACCCACACAAACACTCAGGCACCCATACAGATACTCAGACAACCAATCAATAACCCATATAGATCCTCATTTAGCTACTCACCAACCCATGCAACCGCTTAAACACCAACTGAAAAACTAAACTGTGTGAATGTATCAGCCACTAACCCATGCATTCAGTAAGACACATTTAATTACTCACTTATACAGCCAGTCACGCACCTACTAAATCATCCATCCAGACACTTATACACCCACTAATTCTTCAATACTCCTTGGCATATATATAAAACATATTTAAACTTTATAGAAACACTAAGTCACTGGATGATGTCACCAATGATGTCATTTGAGGTGTCATCAGTCATGTTCCTGACCATGTCATGAATGATGTAACATCTAACGTCATCAGTAGTGTATTGTGGGGGTGTGAGTTATAGTTAGCTGAACTAACTATAACAGCAGAAGTTCTCTGATTGATTTTGTACGAGTGAAATGTCCAACTAACTATAACGTCCCTGAAACCTGTTGTTTTTTCAGTGAATTCTGAAGGTTTTTTAAATGCTAATTTCTAAATATAACCCTGAAACCTATGTTTTTTTTCAGTGAATATATATATATACATATATATATTCACTGAAAAAAACATAGGTTATAGACCATATATAGTTAGGAATTAGCATTTACAAAACCTTATTTTACTCACACAAAACCATTGAAATTCGCATATATAGTTAGTTGCACTAACTATATTTCACGCACCCGCAATCCACTGCTGATCATGTCACATATTACATCATTCATGACATGGTCAGTGACATCACTGATGACATCGCTGATGACATCTCAAATGACATCACTGATGACATCACTGATGACATCTCAAATGACATCACTGATGACATCTCATTTGACATTACTGATCACATCACTGATGACATAATTCATGTGATAATACGATGAACCTCTTCAGACTCTAATATAACCTTAGATACACTCAGTGTAAACAGACACTCATAGACTGTCACTCATCCATGGAGTTACTCACACACCTAGTCAGTCATGCAAAGAATCAATCACACCTCCATTTCCTCAACTATACAGTTATACACACCTTACTTATTCAAACATATACTAACACATATTTACTCTCTTATACAATCCCTGATACAAGTTCACAATGATCCATACAGCCACTCACACATTCACTGGCTCTTATGCACAGTTATTTATATATGTCAACTCTCACATGTACTGTGTTTTACATATGTACTTACTTTGACATGTAGCACTGAGATATCCATTCACTCACCAATACACTCATGCACACAGTCAACCGCCCATACAGCTGTTTCCACATGTACTTTTGAACCCATACATCTAGTGAATCAACTGCTCACACATCTATGCACAGAGTCATACACCTCCCAGCCACCCACACACACACTCAGTCTCCCATACAAATACTTGGGCAACCAATCAATAACCCATATAGTTACTCATATAGCTACTGATCAACACATGCAGCAGTTTACAGAACAACAGACATAATGATGCACAAATTAAGACAGTTTAGTCACTAACCCATGCACTCAGTGAGACACATTTAATCACTCACTCATACAGTCAGTCATGCACCTACTAAATCCTTCATCCAGACACTTATACATCCACTCATTCTTCAATATGTAAGACATATTTTAACTTTACAGAAACATACAGTCACTGGATGTTGTCATCTGTGATGTCATCAGGGATGTCATTTGAGATGTCATCAGTGATGTCATCAGTGATGTCACTGACCATGTCATGAATGATGTAATATGTGACATGATCAGCAGTGGATTGCGGGTGCGCGATATATAGTTAGTGCAACTAACTATATATGCGAATTTCAATGGTTTTGTGTGAGTAAAATAAGGTTTTGTAAATGCTAATTCCTAACTATATATGGTCTATAACCTATGTTTTTTTCAGTGAATTTTCAAGGTTTTGTAAATGCTAATTCCTAACTATATATGGTCTATAACCTATGGTTTTTTCAGTGAATTTCAATGGTTTTTTAATAGCAAATATCAAAAGCTGTAAAATGTATTCTTCTTTTAAAGGAAAAATATATTTTATATGTATTTAATATAATTTTTTTATGTATATAAATTTTTTGAGGGAACGAATTTATCAACTATCATGCTGAAGAAGAGTGTGGGGAAAAAAAAACAAAGAGGAGGACTAAGAGGAAAGAACAATCAGTTCAAAAATACAATTGCTTTAAAGCATGAAGTGCTTTTCCACACATTTACATTTAAATAACCCATATTAGAAAATACAAAATATCTACAGAGGAAACGGTGTACATTGAATTTTAGACACTTCATTGGTACCTACATGTTGGTACTTACATCACCCACACAACACAACAGCTCTATTCAGAGCTACCCTACCTCAAAGCACTCTAAAATATTATTTTACTATTTCCCTTAGTTTTCCCCTTGTTACGCTTTCCGGAACGCTAACCGGTGCGCGGACCGGGCGCTAACCGTGCGAAAATTTGAAAAAAAAAGGTGCTTTATTTTTACATATATGGGCCTCCTCAGCCACCCTCAGAAAACCTAGGGGGTCAGGATATGTCTCCCGTGCCCCCTTATACCCATTCCCAACATTGTTTATCCTCCATCTTGTGACTAAATTCGTCCGAAACACAAGATGGCGGACTCTCGTTACGCTACCGGTGAGCTACCCGGTTCGCGTACCGGGTAGTGCTTCCACCGCGAAAAATCGAAAAAAAATGTATTTTATTTTTTTGCCCCGCGGGGCCCTTTAATAGCCCCCACATCAATCCTAGGGGGTCAGGAGGGGTCTACCTTGCCCCTTTCATTCATTTCCCCCTTCGTTTATTTCCACCTCTTGTCTCTCGATCCTACCGAGAGACAAGATGGCGGCCGCTCCGGACTGTTTAGAATGTTGAGAGTCACCGGAGAGCCAATCCGCTTCTCCTCGCGAAGTTCCGTTACGCGTCTGGTACGCGAACCGGGGCGCTAACCGGGACGCTGTCACAGATATATATATTTTTTTGAACGTTAATTTCTCAAAATCCACTGGAGCACATATCTTGAGACCTAGCAAAGGCACATCGGGCAAACAGTCTCTACAATTTTGCCAAATTGCATAGAAATCCATTCAGCCGTTCGAGCTAAAAGTGAGTCCAACCACCCTATGGAAAACTCAATGTTAAAAACACGTTTTGGGACCCCCCTTTTTTCTCGGCCCCCGCTTGACGAAACCCCCCCAAACTTTCAGGGGACGCTCAGAAACAAAATGTGCCATTTTCCTGAAAATTTCAGCCAATTCCGTCCATCAACGCCAAAGTTATTCAACATAGAATATTCAGAAATCCCTATTCAAAAAAATCCTAACTATATATACCTACTGGCGACCGCCAGTAGGTAATATATATATATATATATATATATATATATATATATATATATATATATATATATATATATATTGCGAGTTGTTCTTTTCCGAGGAGAAGAAACAAAGACCACGAGGGGAGTTCAGATTAAAACAGCTTTATTTCAAGGGTCCCAGCGCAGGCGGATGCATTTCGGCGAGTGAGCCTTCTTCGGCGCCTCATGCTGTTAGGAAGCCGTCCATGATTTACTCCTCCTGTGAAAGTCTTAAACAGCACCTGAATCTCCTCCCCCTGGCAATAGGCTGGCCAATCAGAGTTCGTGAAGAATATGTCGAACTCCAAATCCCAACATGCACTGTGGATGCATAGGTGAGATGGTCAAACATGAAGGAGTCGGAAAGCGTAGGCTCGGTGCAGGCTTCACAGGTGAGTGGCACGGATCTTGGAGCAGATGAAAACGGCCGTTTTTCCTCCTAGTCCCCTCTAACTGCAGCGACCAGCGTCTTCAGGTTTCAAACAGGGTGGGGGCGGTCAAATGTCAGACAGAGTGCCCAATTGAGATTAATATCTCGGTCCTCTCTTTCATCTTCCTGAAGTTGCTGGCAGAACGCCGGAAATTCCAGTAACCTGGAGCAAAGGTAGCTGCGAGCAGCGAGTAGCCAAAGTTTAATCCGGGTCTTTTGCGTGCTGCAGGGTCTTTGGACTGAGCCTTGGCAATCCCAGAAATATTGCGAGTGGTTCTTTTCCGAGGAGAAGAAACAAAGACCACGAGGGGAGTTCAGATTAAAACAGCTTTATTTCAAGGGTCCCAGCGCAGGCGGATGCATTTCGGCGAGTGAGCCTTCTTCGGCGCCTCATGCTGTTAGGAAGCCGTCCATGATTTACTCCTTCTGTGAAAGTCTTAAACAGCACCTGAATCTCCTCCCCCTGGCAATAGGCTGGCCAATCAGAGTTCGTGAAGAATATGTCGAACTCCAAATCCCAACATGCACTGTGGATGCATAGGTGAGATGGTCAAACATGAAGGAGTCGGAAAGCGTAGGCTCGGTGCAGGCTTCACAGGTGAGTGGCACGGATCTTGGAGCAGATGAAAACGGCCGTTTTTCCTCCTAGTCCCCTCTAACTGCAGCGACCAGCGTCTTCAGGTTTCAAACAGGGTGGGGGCGGTCAAATGTCAGACAGAGTGCCCAATTGAGATTAATATCTCGGTCCTCTCTTTCATCTTCCTGAAGTTGCTGGCAGAACGCCGGAAATTCCAGTAACCTGGAGCAAAGGTAGCTGCGAGCAGCGAGTAGCCAAAGTTTAATCCGGGTCTTTTGCGTGCTGCAGGGTCTTTGGACTGAGCCTTGGCAATCCCAGAAATATTGCGAGTGGTTCTTTTCCGAGGAGAAGAAACAAAGACCACGAGGGGAGTTCAGATTAAAACAGCTTTATTTCAAGGGTCCCAGCGCAGGCGGATGCATTTCGGCGAGTGAGCCTTCTTCGGCGCCTCATGCTGTTAGGAAGCCGTCCATGATTTACTCCTCCTGTGAAAGTCTTAAACAGCACCTGAATCTCCTCCCCCTGGCAATAGGCTGGCCAATCAGAGTTCGTGAAGAATATGTCGAACTCCAAATCCCAACATGCACTGTGGATGCATAGGTGAGATGGTCAAACATGAAGGAGTCGGAAAGCGTAGGCTCGGTGCAGGCTTCACAGGTGAGTGGCACGGATCTTGGAGCAGATGAAAACGGCCGTTTTTCCTCCTAGTCCCCTCTAACTGCAGCGACCAGCGTCTTCAGGTTTCAAACAGGGTGGGGGCGGTCAAATGTCAGACAGAGTGCCCAATTGAGATTAATATCTCGGTCCTCTCTTTCATCTTCCTGAAGTTGCTGGCAGAACGCCGGAAATTCCAGTAACCTGGAGCAAAGGTAGCTGCGAGCAGCGAGTAGCCAAAGTTTAATCCGGGTCTTTTGCGTGCTGCAGGGTCTTTGGACTGAGCCTTGGCAATCCCAGAAATATTGCGAGTGGTTCTTTTCCGAGGAGAAGAAACAAAGACCACGAGGGGAGTTCAGATTAAAACAGCTTTATTTCAAGGGTCCCAGCGCAGGCGGATGCATTTCGGCGAGTGAGCCTTCTTCGGCGCCTCATGCTGTTAGGAAGCCGTCCATGATTTACTCCTCCTGTGAAAGTCTTAAACAGCACCTGAATCTCCTCCCCCTGGCAATAGGCTGGCCAATCAGAGTTCGTGAAGAATATGTCGAACTCCAAATCCCAACATGCACTGTGGATGCATAGGTGAGATGGTCAAACATGAAGGAGTCGGAAAGCGTAGGCTCGGTGCAGGCTTCACAGGTGAGTGGCACGGATCTTGGAGCAGATGAAAACGGCCGTTTTTCCTCCTAGTCCCCTCTAACTGCAGCGACCAGCGTCTTCAGGTTTCAAACAGGGTGGGGGCGGTCAAATGTCAGACAGAGTGCCCAATTGAGATTAATATCTCGGTCCTCTCTTTCATCTTCCTGAAGTTGCTGGCAGAACGCCGGAAATTCCAGTAACCTGGAGCAAAGGTAGCTGCGAGCAGCGAGTAGCCAAAGTTTAATCCGGGTCTTTTGCGTGCTGCAGGGTCTTTGGACTGAGCCTTGGCAATCCCAGAAATATTGCGAGTGGTTCTTTTCCGAGGAGAAGAAACAAAGACCACGAGGGGAGTTCAGATTAAAACAGCTTTATTTCAAGGGTCCCAGCGCAGGCGGATGCATTTCGGCGAGTGAGCCTTCTTCGGCGCCTCATGCTGTTAGGAAGCCGTCCATGATTTACTCCTCCTGTGAAAGTCTTAAACAGCACCTGAATCTCCTCCCCCTGGCAATAGGCTGGCCAATCAGAGTTCGTGAAGAATATGTCGAACTCCAAATCCCAACATGCACTGTGGATGCATAGGTGAGATGGTCAAACATGAAGGAGTCGGAAAGCGTAGGCTCGGTGCAGGCTTCACAGGTGAGTGGCACGGATCTTGGAGCAGATGAAAACGGCCGTTTTTCCTCCTAGTCCCCTCTAACTGCAGCGACCAGCGTCTTCAGGTTTCAAACAGGGTGGGGGCGGTCAAATGTCAGACAGAGTGCCCAATTGAGATTAATATCTCGGTCCTCTCTTTCATCTTCCTGAAGTTGCTGGCAGAACGCCGGAAATTCCAGTAACCTGGAGCAAAGGTATATATGTATATGTATATATATATATATATATATATATATATATATATATATATATATATATATATATATATATAACATTTCTATGGCAAAATGAAACCCCTCATTGTGTTCCTTTGCAAATTAAATGTTTTAAGTGTTAACACTTTATTCCAATCAAGATGACTTCAGGTGTGCCATACTTTTGTCATAAGTAAGACTGTTAGCGCTCTAGTTGTTCTTTAGAACACTCTGAGACATTCTGTCACTGGGCTATAGTTGGGCTACATCTGGCTGATATTTGGGCTACATTTGTTTTTTTTGTTTCTGGTGGCCATCTTTGGGCTACATTGGGCTACATTTGGGCTCTAACATATATATAGCCCAATGTAGCCCAATATATATTTTTCAAAGTTAGTTTTCGTAAAAACCACTGGAGCATATATCTTGAGACATAGCAAAGGCACATCGGGCTACCAGTCCCTACAATTTTGCCAAGTTTTGTGGAAATTCATTCAGCCGTTCGAGCTAAAAGTGAGTCCAACCGCCCTATGGAAAACTCAATGTTAAAAACACGTTTTGGGACCCCCCTTTTTTCTCTGCCCCCGCTTGACGAAACCCCCCCAAACTTTCAGGGGACGCTCAGAGACAAAATGTGCCATTTTCCTGAAACTTTCAGCCAATTCCGTCCATCAACGCCAAAGTTATTCAACATAGAATTTTCAGAAATCCCTATTCAAAAAAATCCTAACTATATATACCTACTGGCGACCGCCAGTAGGTAATATATGTATGAATATATATATATATATATACATGTATATATATATATATATATATTGCACAAACTCTTCCTCCATAACAAAAGAAGCAGGAGCCTCGAGGGGTCAGGTAAGGCGGGTTTATTCAGCATATATATATATATATATATATATATATATATATATATATATATATATATATATACATATATTCACAGAAAAAACCATAGGTTTTACACACGTTATAGTTAGGAAGTAGCATTTAAAAAACCTCTGAAATTCACTGAAAAAACCATAGGTTTGACACATGTTATAGTTAGCTGGAAATTTTACTGACATAAAACCAATGAAATTCCACGTTATAGTTAGTTGGACTCACTATAACTTGCGCGTGCAATGCACTGCTGATGACGTCACATATTACATCATTCATGACATGGTCAGTGACATCAATAGAAACTGAAATTTAAAAAATAATTGTAGATACCCATATCAGTTACAACAAGTAATTCAGTAATTCCACCATCTATATACACATGCACTCATACATATACTCCTATAACGTGTGTAAAACCTATGGTTTTTTCTGTGAATTTCATTGGTTTTTAAAATGCTAATTCAGAAAAATGTCGTGTATGCAACCTATACTTTTGGCAATAAAGTTCTGGCAATATTTTTTTCGAAAACAAGCCGTTTTCTTCACTGTTCAAGTTGCATAGAGACTCCTTGTAAAGCAATACAGAATTCGAAAGTCTGTACCTTGCCTTTTTTTAAACACATTAAAATTTGTCTGTAAATAAAAATAGCCTTACTAAACTTTCGTGCGCGACCCGGTGTGCGCACTCTCGGCAACAGTTGTCAATAAAATGGATATCGCATTTCCAGGCTTTCGTGCGCGACCGAGTGCGCGCACAGGCCTATATATTTCGTAAAAACCTTGCGATTTGAACTTATTGAATTTCTTCATACACCCCTCAAAGAACTTATAGTACGTCAAAGAGACTGTACCTAGACTTCTTTTTTATTCTTATGAAACTTTTCAGTAAATGGAGCCGAATGTCTTTTTAAACTTTCGTGCGTTACCGGATGTACACACCTTGGTATTTTTTTTAGAAATATAAAACGTTTCATACTTTAACAATTGTGCGCTTAAATCCAGCTCAGAAGATATACAAAATCATGATGGTAGTTGGTTCAACCCGGACCGTTTATTAGAGGTAGATCGTCCGACTCCACCGGAAGACACCCCTAATAAAAAGGACATATATATAAAATGCGGACTAGCCGCTGTATCGTGCTAGCAAACTATAACATATAAATCGTTAGAAAAAAACAAAAGGAATCGAGCAAAATCAGTAGGCCACTGATGAGATCTTTTTTTGACCTCGCTAAAATAGAAAAATTAGGAACAACCCCTCATGAGAAATATGAAACTAGTGAGAGAAACCGAGCTCGACGCCATGATGGCTGCAAGACAGCTCGGCTCCGCCGCCCACCCCACCCAAAATAACGACAAATATTATAAAGATACACAACACACCAGCAAAGTAACAGGGTAAAACGTTTTATTAAATAACTATTTACATGGCAGCCTACTGCAACATGAAAACAACACTTTCAATTGGTTCTTAATAGTTTCAATTCTGAAATTTACACGCAGCACTCCACCCACTTCCCTCACTATCTTTTCTACTCTCAAGAGACAACAACGTCCTACATCTTTCGGAAGACTTTGGTGAAATGGCTACCGTATCTCATTCATCTTCCGAATCTGACCAAAATGATCGACTACCTTTAATCAGAAAAAATAAATCTTTCATCTGGCAATTTTTCACTTATCCTGAAGATCAAAAGAAAGTGAATGCACCAAAAGTAACCTGCACGATATGTGACTTGGTTCTCTCAAGAAGAAATCCAGCAAAAAAATATTTCTTTTCCATACATACCATGGTGCGGCATGTCAAACAAGTGCACCCTCTGCAATTTGCAGAGGCAACGACAAGAGCCCTGGCCACGCTATTACCATTAGAGGTGGCCAGCACATCTTCTGATCGACGACCTGTATCTCCATGCAGTGCAGAGATGGACTTCAGATATTTAACTATATATGGTCTATAACCTATGGTTTTTTCAGTGTTTTTCTTTGGTTTTTTAATAGCAAATATCAAAAGCTTTTTTGTGGAAAATAACTAAAATTAGGTATACATAAGTGGCGTTCATTTATGTTCACCACAGCCATTGTTAAAAGTAAAGTGAAAGTCGCGAAACAGTGGCCACGCCATCTAGTCCCTTTCAGGCCCCATCATGCACGTAAGTAACAGCCATTTTCTGTGTCATGGCCTCTCTGCCCACTGCCAATAGCCTATGATTGTTCAAAATTGGTTCTCTTTGGGTCATTCTCTGTTCACAAATAAGCATAAAGTCGCAATACTCTATTTAGTTTTTGCAGATAGTGAAGGATAGGTAGTGCACACTTTTGTCCCCTTTGTAACCCGTCATGCCTATCTCTGCCCCGTTTGTTGGTAGTTGGTTCAACCCGGACCGTTTATTAGAGGTAGATCGTCCGACTCCACCGGAGGACCCCCCTAATAAAAAGGACATATATATAAAATGCGGACTATCCGCTGTATCGTGCTAGCAAACTATAACATATAAATCGTTAGAAAAAACATGAACCTAGAGAGAGGAACCGAGCTCGACGCCATGATGGCTGCAAGACAGCTCAGCTCCGCCACCCACCCCGCCCAAAATAACGACAAACACTATGCAAATATTATAAATATATACAACACACCAGCAAAGTAACAGGATAAAACGTTTTATTAAATAACTATTTACATGGAACCTACTGCAACATGAAAACAACACTTCTAATTGCTTCTTAGTAGTTTCAATTCTGAAATTGAACACCCAGTACATCCAGAGTTCATGTCCGACAAGTTGTGTGGGGGGATGCCTTGCTAATGCCGCCACCCCCACCACCTTCTGTAGGAAGGACTCTGGATATCCTTGGTCCCTGAGAGGCTTCGATGTCCCTGCCTTGCACAAATGTCATAAGTTCTGGATGTTGAGAGCCATACTTCAGGGTCCGTCAAGTTGTGTGGGGGGATGCCTTGCTAATGCCGCCACCCCCACCACCTTCTGTAGGAAGGACTCTGGATATACTTGGTCCCTGAGAGGCTTCGATGTCCCTGCCTTGCACAAATGTCATAAGTTCTGAATGTTGAGTGCCATACATTCAGGGTCCAAGAAACGCGGACTCGGAGGGGGCGCTTGGCTCCTGCCCCCTCCCCAAGTCTTGTTCCCCTGGTATGGCCTGAGATCGCCCACGACATAGGCGGCCGGCTCCCGGGGTCAGGCGGAACTTCTTGCCTTTTGATGCCTCTTCCATTCTGGACCTTGTCCCACAATCCGTTTGACCTGAAGACACGTCCTGCGGTGCCCTGGTCCAACCATCAAATTTACACCGTCTCACCCGCCATCCGGCTGAATTGCACCCACTCTTCCGATACAGCGACAGGCGGCTGCCACGGAGCTCAGGAAATGGCGGTCGGCTCCACAGACTTGGGCCTGGCCTGCAAGGATGGCTCTGGGCAACCCTGGAACTCGGACGCTTGACTGCTAGGGAATGAGCCCCATTCCCAAAAGCGTCCCGTCAGCCTTGAAGATTCTACAAGAGTCACCGAGGCCCCCGACTCCTGCAGACTTCCGGTGGGGAGCGACTGCCATGATTGCTCGCGGAATGGCCACGACGTAGCCACGGGGTGCTCTCATGCTGACGCCAGCTTCAGTCTGAAACATCCAGAAACACTGTAGACTACCAATTCGATCAGTTACGGTGGAGCCCCAACGACGTATCGCGTTCTTGCGCAATCCGTCATATGACGCGCCGCGTTAGCGCACCCGGAAGTGCTCCGGTGCGCGAGGCGCGAAGCGCAGCTTCCCGGAAGCAATGCGGAGCGCGTAACGTAAGCAATTACATTTCAGTTGGTTCTCCCTCACAATATTTTCAATGTCACATAAAAGTCACCCATCACCCACTGCCATCTCTGGCTGTTTCCATGGTAACACCTCATTCTGCACCTGGCTGAAGGCACAGGTCAAAAGTTCATATCTCAACGTTCTACAGCAAAGTAACAACACTGTTTTCCCTCCAGAAACACCTGCCAATCCACAGCTCTGTTACATGTCTTTTTTTTCACACCCAATAGTACTTTTCGTTTAACATAAACATTAACATGCAACGTACTGTTCAATCTCCACTTCTTACAATCAACCAATCATTTTTATTTTTTAAACCACACCCAGCCTCTTCCTTTTTCTTTATTTAGAATTTCAACTTCTAACTACCATTCCACTTCCAGAACCGATCGGAGGACGACTACAAATCCCTTGAAAATGAAGGTCTGGCTAATAGGACACAGTTATATTCACTGGAGTGAAAAATATGCAGTAAGCAGACGAATTTGCAACCTCAGCTTACCAAATGTACACATAACATGGATTTCCAAAAGAGGATTGAAATGTCACCAATTGATTCCATTGGTGAAAACTTTTATGCATCTCCCAGAACCAGACCTTATAATTGTGCACTGTGGTGGAAACGATCTAGGCACAATCACTGGGGTAGGTCTGGAAATGCTTCTAAAAGACACCTTTCGACAATTGATGACACTTTTTCCTCGATCTGCCTTAGTATATTCCAATATATGCCAAAGACAGAAATGGAATTGGTCCAATCACCATTGTGCACAATTTGAGAAAGCAAGGAGACATGTAAATAAATCTGTTTCTGCGTTCCTCAGAGATTATAGCATGGGTTCTATTTACCACAACAACTTGCGATACCACATGCAAGACGTCTATAGGAGAGACGGTGTTCATTTCACGAATGAGGGAAACAGAATCTTCCTCTGCAACATCAGGCTCTGCATCGGTACTTACTTATAAATGCAGAAAACACTCAATTAACACAATGGCTCTTTTCAGAGCCACCTTATATCTAAGCACTCAAACTTCTGATTTATCTCCATTTTCACACTCTTGTAAAAAGGTGTGCGCGACCGAGTGCGCGCACCACGCAACTTTAAAAAAAAAAATATATATATATTTTCGCCTTTAAGGGCCTTACTGCACACCCTGAGAAAACCTACGCAGCAAAACAATCTCTACCTTCTCCCCTTTCCATATTCCAACGCTTTGAAATCAACAATATATTTACTCGCAATGACAAAATGGCGGTCAACACTTCCTGATTTCCTTCGAATCGAACGTTAACAGACGTCACGCAACAAAATTCCGCTCGCGCGCGCAGCCGTTTGGGTGCGCGCACATGTGCGCGCGTTTAGATATATAATTGACTTTAACTTTAATTTCCTCAGCAACTACTGAACGGATTTACACCATTCCAAAAAAAGCGTAATCTGCGAGCCGGACTGTACAGTTTTGCCAAATTTCTTATAAATCCATTCACCCGTTCGACCTGTAGCCGAGTCTAAAGGTCCTATGGAAAATAACATGGAGAAAACACGTTTTGGGACCCCCCTTTTATCTCAGCCCCCACTTGACCAATCCCCCCCAAACTTTTAGGGAAGGAGCGCAGCGGACCGAGCCATCTTCTTTGAGAAATTCGCTAAGATTCTTCAACCAGGGCCAAAGTTATTCCAAATAGAATGTTGAGGATTTCCTATGGAAACTAGGTCCTAACTATAACTACCTACTGGCGACCGCCAGTAGGTAATATATATATATATATATATATATATATATATATATATATATATATATATATATATATATATATATATATATATATATATATATATATTCACTGAAAAAACCATAGGTTTCAGGCCTGATATCGTTAGAAATTAGCATTTAAAAAGCCTTAGAAATTCACTGAAAAAAACCATAGGTTTTAGGGGTGTTATAGTTAGCTGGACATTTCACTCGTACAAAACCATTCAAATTCCTTCAATATAGTTAGTTGTACTAACTATATCTCGTGCGCCCGCAATCCACTGCTGATGATTTCACATATTACATCATTCATGACATGGTCAGTGACATCACTGATGACATCTCAAATGACATCACTGATGACATCATTCAGTGAATGTGGTTTTGCATTTTGCCTCAAAAATAACATTTTCTTGTTTTCAGGAGAGCTCTTTAGACAGGAACAGGGGACATCAATGGGATCGTGCTTCTCCCCCAGCTACGCGAACTTGTTTGTGGGCTGGTGGGAGAAGCACGGGCTCGCTACATTGACAATGTTTTCATTATTTGGAAGGGAACTCGAAAAGTAGCTGAGAACTATGTAGTGGCCCTCAATGATAATGACTGCAATCTGCAATTCACTGAATATATAACTGATAGAGAGGTAGCTTATTTGGACCTAAGAGTATATATTGAGGATGGTAATTTACAGACAGCCCTATACCGCAAACCCACAGCAGGGAACAGCACGCTCCATGCGAAAAGCTTTCATTCAGAGAGTGTAATTAAAGGGATTCCATTTGGTGAACTAGTACGTATGAAAAGAAACAGCACTGTGTAAACGCGCCCTGTCGCCGTTCTAAGTTGAGAGATTAAGTCCCCTTCAATCGTAAGGGTCCCTAGGGTCAAACTAGCCCACTAGGTACCTCCAGTAAGCACCACAGAGCTGCTTTGCAGTGAAGTGTAAAAAGGGCATGGCCTCTGAACACCTGTCTTCAACACAGCTCCCTGGTGCATACTGGAGATACCTGTTGGGCTTTTTGGCCATCAGGAACCCTCAGTATTGAAAGAGATTTAATTCCCCAACTTAAAACGCACCACTGTGCGTGTTTGCACAGTGGTGAATGAAGGGGGCGTGGCCTGAGATGACATGTCTGCAAACACACCCTGTGGCACGTTTTAAGTTAGAGAATTAATTCCTCCTCAATCCTGTGGGTCCCTGGGGGCCAACTATCACACCAGATACCTCTCGTATGCTCCAGGGGGTTGCATTGCAGAAAGGTGTTCTGAGGCCATGCCCCTTTTTACAACATTCTGCAACGCAGCTCCGTGGTGCTTACTGAAGGTACCTGGTGGACTAGTTTCCCCCCCAGGGACTCTCAGGATTGTCAAGGAATTAATATCCCAACTTAAACTGTGCCACAGGGTGTGTTTGCACACATGTGAACTCAGGCCCCGCCCCCTCCCTTCACTACTGTGCAAACGCACCCAGTGGCACGTTTTAAGTAGGGGGATTAACTCCCCTTGATTACTGAGGGTCCCTGGGGAGCAAGTAGCCCACCAGCTACCTCCAGTAAGCGCCACAGAGCTGAGTTGCAGAGAGGTGTAAAAAGGGGCGTGGCCTCAGAACACCTCTCTGCAACGCAGTCCCCTGGTGCAAACTGGAGGTTCCTGGTGAGCTAGTTGGCCCCCAGGGACCCCCAGTATTCAAGAGGAATGTGTTCCCCCTTTGCAAACGCACCAGGGGGCACATTTGCAGAGTGATGCTGGTAGGGGGTGTGGCCGCTGGCACGATAATGGGCTTTTTTTACTAAGAAGGGGGCTGTGTGGCCCCCCCTTCTTTTCCTAATATTTTTCCATGGGGTCCCCATCCCTCAGGGCCTGACACATTTTTTAAAAAAAATATCATTTTTGAAGGGGGCCACGTGGCCCTCCTCCCCAGACCATAATCCCCATTGCCTGACCTTTTTTCCAATTTTATTTTATTTTTAGGAGGGGGGCTGCTTTGCCCCTCCTCCTTAGGCCATTTATGGCCCCGGGGACCCCATCCCCTGGGTACGTCCTTTAAATTTTTATTTTTTTTCATATTTGATGAGGAGGCCACATGGCCCCACTCCCAGGACACTTCTAGCCCTGGGGACCCCATTCCCCGGGCTGTCCCCCTCTCCTTTGGGGACCATGGGGGGCGCCAATCCCTCCACAGTCCCACCGGCCCCCCGCCTCCTGCTAGAGCCGGCATTACTTTTTCACTTGGAGAGCTGCGATGCAGCTCCCCATGTGGAAAAGCAATCGTCTTTGGTATTTGGAAGAAAGAGATCAGGTTTCCTCCTCTCTCTTCCAAATATCAAAGTAGTTTGCTATGGCAGGGTGGGAGCTGTGAGGCAAACTACAGTGTCCCCGGGCTCCCCGGGACACTGCAGGAGCTGGCCTTGGGGGATGGTGGTCCCCAGGGCCCTCAAGGGCTCCAGGAGGGGGGCTGCGAGGCCCCCCTCCCACCATTTCTAAAGCCCCAGGGGTGGTGTCCCCGGGATTGGGGGTCCATTATGGGCCCCCCTATTTTGAATATTAGAGCCCCAGGGAGGTGGCGGTCCCCAGGCGTGTGGGGGGGCTTGAGCCCCAAACATAGGGTCATTTTATGAAAGAAAAGCCCCAGGGGTGGCAGTCCCCGGGGCAGCTGGGGGCCATGTGCCCCGCTACACAATAAAATGTAAGCCCCGGGGTGGCGGTCCCTGGGGCTTGGGGGGCTTTTAGCCCCCCCACCCATTTTTTCTAAAACCCTGGGGGTGGCGGTCCCCTGGTTGGGGGGCTGAGAGCCCCCACATATTTAACAAAAGCCCCAGGGGGTGACGGTCCCCGGGGCTGGGTGGGCCCCCATAACTATAATATAATACCCCAGAACTTTGCCCCCCGGGGCTAATTATAAACGAAGCGCATTAGCCCCCGCTGCATTTTTTTTCAGCTGCAGGATGCGTGGATCCTACGCGCATCCCATGATTTTCTTTTTAAAAAGAAAATTTTTGGGGCGTTCTTGTGGGACCCCCTGAGCAGGCGTAGAGGGTCAGGGTGTGTCTACCCTTCCCCTTTTTGCATGTTTTGCATGTTTCTTTTGGCTGCCGACACTTCCTGATTTTGAGTGTTGACAGCCAATTACAATACAGCTTGTGCACGGCAGGGTGCGCTTAGAATACGGGGATCCTGCGCGGCCATAGATATATAATTACTTTGAAATGTCATTTTCTCAAGAACTACTGAACGGATTTACACCATTTAAGCAAAAGACACGTGTCTGAACTGAGGACTACCTCTTTGCCAAATTTGGTGTAATTCCGTTCAGCAGTTCGGGCTGTAGCTGCGTCAAAAGGTGCCTATGGAAAATTGCATGGGGAAAACACGTTTTTGGATGCCCCTTTTTTCTCGGCCCCCACTTGGCAAATCACCCTGAGACTTTCAGGATAGCAGCGGACCAGAGCTGATAATTTCGCAAAGATTGGTCAACCGGCGCCAAAGTTATTCCAAATAGAATGTTGCGGATTTCCTATGGAAAATAGGTTCTAACTATATCTACCAACTGGTGACCGCCACCATCTATATGAATAAATAAAGTACTGTTGTAAAAGTGTGTAGGTGAGTAAATGTAAGTATGATCAATTGTTTGTGTAAGTGAGAAGGATGTCTGTATAACTGAATAGGATGTGTGCTGCTGTGTAATGTCAATATAGGTGTATAAGTGTATTTAATAGTGTTGTATTGATGTTTATCAACATGTACGAGTGAATCTATAGGTAAGTGATTAGATGTGTGTGTAGATCTACAAATCATTGAGTGGGTTTTTAGGAAGTAGTTTTGGTATGTCATTCTTTTAAAGATGGTACTTTATATTTTATAGTGAGTGATGAAAGGTTATACTAGTGTATGATGAGGTGTAACAGATTGTCATGTGGATGATGTCATCAGTGATGTCATTTGAGATGTCATCAGTGATGTCACTGACCATGTCATAAATGATTTAATATGTGATATCATCATCAGTGGATTGCAGGCGCGTGAGTTATAGTTAGTACAACTAACTATAACGGAGGAATTTCAATGGTTTTGTGCAAGTGAAATTTCCAGATAACACCCATAAAACCTATGTTTTTTTCAGTGATTTTCTAAGGTTTTTTTAAATGCTAATTGCCAACTATAACATGTCTGAAACCTATGTTTTTTTCAGTGAATTTCAAAGGTTTTTTAAATGCAAATTCTTAACTATAACGGACCTGAAAACCTATGTTTTTTCAATGATTATTTTTGAATATATTACGTTATATTTATTTTTTTCATATTGTTTTACTCCATTTTTTAAATCTATTTATTTTTAAATATCTTATTTTTTAAATTACATTATATATTTTTAATAAAAATGTTAAAAAGGGAAAAAAATTACATTCTTATTTATTTTATTTTATTTTTTTTCAATATATGTATATTATTTTCTTTATTGTTTATTTTTCAAATTTTTTGAGGGAGTCGCGCACCCAAAGCTTACCTTTCTCAATCACTGCGCGGAACGGGTACCTAGCCACCATGTTAGGATTGTTGTGTAGGATCCGCGTCGGGTGTGCGACGGGTACGCATTTTCCTGTGCAGTCGCTATGCGACCAGTGCACGACTACTGGTGCATATGCGGCATGTACGTTTTACGTGATGCGACGCTCGCGCGGTTTTGTGTGACGTCATATACGTGTTGGACGCGGTGGTTACGCGACTCCCGTGAATTTTTTTTACGTTTAAAAACATATATATATTTAAAATAAATATTAGGGCAAGACATTATCTGATGTGATCATAAAAATTATATACTTTTACTTTTAGTAATCTTATTTTACGTTTAAATACAATCTTGCAAAGTCACATTGGGTGTGTGCTGCGTGTGTGCACCCTACGCGGATCCCATGTGACCAGAAAAAAAGAGATTTGATTGTTTCATAACACTTCCTATTCTAACTATTGAAGCACCCAACCCATTTCAATCACTCTGCCTAGACCTTCCTTGGGAGAAGACCTGTGCTAAGAACCACATTTTGGATTGCAGACCTGGTTTTGCTTTCACTTAAAACTTTCACTTAAAAAAATGGCTTCACAACAGCATGAATCTTCAGAATCTGAACAGTCGAACGAAGAAGCAGTGGAACCAGAACCACTGCGTCACCAAAAGAATGTCTCCATCGTCTGGAAATGTTTTACTTTTCCAGAGCGACTTAAAAAAGTCAACGCAACCAAAGTAACTTGAAACATTTACAAAGCAGTATTATCACGTGGAGACCCCAACAAAAAATATTTGTGTGGCACAGCAAGCATGCTGAAACACTTGCAATGTTTGCATCCAGTGAACCTAGCCAAAGAGGAATGCAGAACACTGCAGGAGAGTCTACCACCACCACTGCACGTTCCGAGCACTTCTGGGGCGTCCACTTCCAGCTCAAATTTAGACATACGTCCCCAATTGGCTAACGCAAAAATATACTGCGTGAAATGCAATAGATTGCTGTGCTGTGTTGAGCAGTACGTTAATTTAGTTTGCAGAGCACTTGATAACCATCGCTTTTAGAGTTTTTTTGCCCTAAAGTTCATTGTTTTGTTTGTCCCGTTGACTTTTTTCCTTTTAAAAAAAACAAACAAATGCTTCAAAAAATCAAAAAAATATATAAAACTACAAAAAAGAAAAAAGTTATTTTCAGAACTCATTACTCTGGTTAAAAAAAGAGCTATATTTGTATGATAGTGTGTGAAAGTTTTTATGAATGTATGTGTAGTGCATAATTGACTGAAATAATGCATTTGTGGTGCATGGTGAATGTAGAAGTGCAGAACTATAAGGAAGTGTTGCAGCATGACACTGTAAGCTCTTTGGCTCTAGTGTGCTGTGGTACTTCGGAAGTACAGGGATGCAACATATGTACATAAATAGGTTGCAAGTCTATGCTTCTCTGCACTGCTTCTTAAATTGCATCCATGTGATGACACAGGCACCCTTCCACCATGGTGCAAGGATATCTGTCTCGTGTGGGGTTTGTTTTTGTGCAGGAAGACACAACGTCCTGCACAAAAACAGTGAAGGCATTTTTGTCCTTCAATGTATGCTGTGCATTTTAGCATATATTGAAAGAGAAAAAATGAGGAGAATTGAGAAGAATTCTCCTCGTTGTGCCTTGCTACACCAATTAGAGGATGGTGCAGCATACACACACATGTCCAGATTTATGATTACTGATAAATCTGGAAATGTGTCTTGTTCTTTGAGTGTTCTTTGCAAACACACACAGCAACACCTATAGAACACCTTTTCAATGCAAATGCAATGCAAAGTGGTGTGTATGATGAGGTCATATTGACATGGAGAAGAATAGGTACACAGAGTACCTTTTCCTGTCTTTGTAAATATGAAAGAGTGTCTTGCGCCATCACTATGTTACAAAAAGTGACATATTGTTAGCACAGGATGCTTCTACATTTGCCACATAAGTGCTTAGGTAATGGCAGACTGTTACAATAACAACATATTGCTAGTTAATTCTTTGAAAAATTGCATGAGAGTGATAGGAGGTAAGCATAGAGTTATGTCTCCAAAGATGCTCAAAGAAGAATGATTGAAATGATTGCGGTCTTTTCAATAGGTACAATGGGAAATATTATGAACCAATCAAATCTTTTTTTTTTCAGGTCACACAATATCCTATGACAGGGAGATTCCAAAACTACATAGGCATAAACTGGGTGTTTTAGACTGTATTAATACTGTGTAGCTTCTTGCAGCTCTGCTGGCATAGTATATAAAGAACTTGTACTAGGGTTAATGGCTAGGCCAATTCTTAACTATATGAGTAATAAGTAGAGTAATTTCAGTACTGCAAAGAGAGAACAAGGTAAATGTATAAGTATTTAGGTTTCAGTAAAGTGATAGAACATGTTTATAGAATTCTGAAGGAAAGGAATGCAGCCTCATGTAACATGTGGAAACACACTTTGTGGCATATTTTAATGCATAGAATGTATGATTTTTTAATCCTCAAACTCCTTGGGCCGTAGTAGCCCACTATGTCTCTGTATTGAACACCATATAGCTGCCTTGCAGAGAGGTGCTCTGAAGCCATATCCCTTTTTGTACCTCTCTGCAATGCAACTCTCTGGCACTTTCTGCACATATCTGGTGGGTTAGTTGGCCCCCAGTGAAACTCAGTATTCATGTTAACTTCATCCTGTAACTTAAAACACCCACAGAGCATCTTTCCACACATATCTACTCCGTCCATCTCCCCTTTCTTCAGTTGTGTGCAAACACAGGCCATTATGCATTTTAATACTCAGTTAAACTTACCTTCACAGTAATAGAAATAAAAAAAACTACACATTGTTTTTCAGTTGTTTTTCATAATCTAAATTTCAAAGAATTATGATCTGTGAAAGAGAAGAAAAAATAGAGTTATAATATATAATATTATATTTTTTACAATACAGCATAATTTTAACATTTTAAAATTATTTTCTTTGCCTACTTTCCTGTTCTCAGAATATATTGAATTTCACTAGAAACAGTGATTTCAATCGTACTCATCACATAACAGTGGGCAAAAAAAACTATCAATAAGATTGTTTAAAAAAAACAAGACTACATCCTCAATAACATACCATATAATGCAAATTACACATATATAAAATGCTTACTCCTAAGAAAATGTTCTAAATTAAATTTATATACACTGTAAATGTTGTTTTAAAATATACGCTGAGAGAAGGTGCAAGAAAAAGTCCGTAATTCAAACATACTCCTTTCCTCTTGGCCAAATTGTATTCATGAAATCCTTTATATTGAAATTGTCCAATAGCAATCATATTAATACATATTAACAAATTCCTCAAAGGCCGAATTATGTTCCTAAAATTTGGCTTCAAAAATATTAGGTAAGAATTTGGTAATTGACTTGGCAAACATTGTTTAAAAACGAACTGAGCATCAGTACAATATGTCTAGCCTTTATCACATTTTAGATAGACAGTGTAATGTCCAGATGTTGTGGAAGGACCACCATGGAAAATGATTGATACTGCTACAAAAGTCCTTCCTGATATTGATAGTTGACTTGCTACAAAATGTTTTATTAACGTGTCCAATTTTCTTCCATCAGCTGTACAACGTTGCATCATTAAAATTATATATTGTCCATATCTTTGTATAAATAATGTTGATAACATTTCTGATTTGCATTGGCTACACTCCATGTTTTGATTTGCTGTTTTAACTAGTTTATTGAAAGATACTGATTTACAGTCTGGTAATGTCAAATGTATCAATCAATTTCAATTCAAAAATCTTTATTCGATTGTAGATTTTACAATCATAAAAGTACAATTTTTAAGTACGCATTTAAAAACATTACAAACAATTCATTTCATATGGCAAATAATGACATGATATACAGTACGAGGGAAATGGTGATACATCAGACACTGTGAGCATGGGCAGAATTTGGTTAAAAGTATAAATAACTGTATTCTTAAAAAAGTACCTAAAACATTGCAGCGTAATTAGCCATCCATACTTTTCCTAAAACAGATGGCTTTTTTTAAAAAGTTACAGACAAATAATGTACATTCACTGTTCAGTAGTTGTAAATAGTAAAGTGGTGGCTTAATTTGTGCAAAACTCAATTTTTTAAGGCACGGTTTAAGATATAATTTCCGTGGGATGGAATAATAGGGGCAAATAAAAAGAAAGTGTGCCAGATCTTGAGGAGACTTTCCGTTGCAGCCACAAGCTGGCAATATAACAACAATGCCCCTGCACTATACAATGGTGTAATACTTATGGTGGTAGCATTAATGCAGAACGATTAATCCGTGAACACACATCCACATTTCAAAAAATAATTGTAGAGGATCAGTTAATCCAGGTTCAGATGCAAGAGTTCCGTAAAAGAAAGAAATTGTTCAGTTCTTGGTGTGAAAAAATATATAGATTTATTGTTCCTTTGTTAATGCCAACACGTGTTTCATCGCAGGGAACCTACTGCGAATCTTTAGGGCTTTGAAATAGAGTATGCCAATTTTAAATCAAGAAGTTGCTCGTCGTCTTTGACTGGACGAGATTAAAAATTGTAGACCCAAGTGTGGAGGAAGAATGTGGCACGCTACCCGCGTGTTTGCGGAATCTTGTTCGAGGACCGTCCTCGGAAAACGGCACCGGGAAACACAAGAGGGAGTCAAAGACTAAAAAGGTGTACTCGCCTTATCGAACGTTTGTCCTGATTCACAAGACCCTGTGCATTATTGTCTACTCCTCCCGGTTTTATACACACACTAAACCGAACAAGATTCCGCAAACACGCGGGTAGCGTGCCACATTCTTCCTCCACACTTGGGTCTACAATTTTTAATCTCGTCCAGTCAAAGACGACGAGCAACTTCTTGATTTAAAATTGGCATACTCTATTTCAAAGCCCTGAAGATTCGCAGTAGGTTCCCTGCGATGAAACACGTGTTGGCATTAACAAAGGAACAATAAATCTATATATTTTTTCACACCAAGAACTGAACAATTTCTTTCTTTTACGGAACTCTTGCATCTGAACCTGGATTAACTGATCCTCTACAATTATTTTTTGAAATGTGGATGTGTGTTACGGATTAATCGTTCTGCATTAATGCTACCACCATAAGTATTACACCATTGTATAGTGCAGGGGCATTGTTGTTATATTGTTTGTTTAGATCCCCTGGGTCCAAATTTGGGCGGTCTTGAGAGATTACCGCTCGCCCTTTTGCCTATACCCATCAATTGACATTGCTCACTACCGTGCGGCCACACAGGTGTGCGCCCCATTGACCTGGTTATAACTAAAATCTCCTTGTTGTTTACTTACACAAGCTGGCAACACTTCACCCCGTTGAGCCCCACTTGGTACTGCCAGTAGGAGATGGTATAGATCAAAACGGAACCTTATTAGCAGAAACCGTTCATAGCTAGTCATGGGCCATGTCAGGTAAGGTTCCATTTGTGGACATGTTTTTAATAGTAAGTGTTTCCTTACACTGGCCTTCTGTATCTCAACCTCTTCTCTGTCAGTACATCTTAACAATAGTATAGCGTTCTTGACAGAGATAACATCAGATTTTATAGTTGAGTTTGGAGCGTGAAACAGGTCCGGCCGACCAATTGCCGTTAAGCAATCCTTTATATACTTCACCCATGGTACTTTGAACCTCCCGTCTAGCTGTAAGGCTTCTTTCAATAGGGCATGTGTTAGTGGAATGTCAGTGTTAAGCCAACAATTCAGCCAGCACAAAACAGGACTTACTGCTATTCTATCGCCTAAATAGGGGATCCCCAACTCCTCATGTACAGAGTAGTTCCCAGTACCCCTTGGCAGCCTCAGAGTCTTTTTTAGGAAGTTATTTTCTGTAACCTCTAGGTCTTTAATCTTGCGACAGCCCCAGAGCTCGCTCCCATAGCAGGCAACAGCAACACTTTTTGCCTGGTACAGTTTAAGCAATGCGGCCGTAGGGCAATTGACGATTTTTTTTGCGAAACCAAGAATGGCCGCATTAACCCTTGTTGTTTCTCCCTTCTTTTTAGAGACTGCTGGGCCCCATGACAGTTTATGATCTAACAGGACCCCAAGGTATGAGAAGGAGTTAGTTGATGGGATTTTCTCCCCATTTATACTAAAGGAGTCAGTTTTCCGGGTGCCCTTTCCTGTTTTCATAACGTAGGATTTGGAATTATTTATACTTAGACCACGTGACTCCATAAATTTATAAAAGGAATTTAGTAATTTCTGGAGACCGATTGCTGTTCTCGATATGAGAACAGCGTCGTCGGCGTAGAGTAATACAGGTACCCCTTTGCGCTCAACAAGGGGGTAATCTGCTTCTACGTTTAAGAGAAATTCCTCCAATTCATTAATGTACAGGTTAAAGAGGAATGGGGCCAAAATACAGCCTTGTCGAACACCCCGGTTTATTTTAAATTTGTCCGTTACTTTAAGATCTTGAGTGTAACGGACGTTTGCTCTTGTATCTGAGTGCAGATCGGCAAGGAAGTTGACAAGATTCCTCTCTACACCCATTCTCAGCAAGGTGGCCCATAATAAGCTCCTGTCTACACAGTCAAAAGCGGACGACAAGTCCATAAATGCCATGTAGACAGTGCCTTGTCTCGCCAGGGTATATTTGCTTAGAATCAGGTATAGATTCAAGCACTGTGTGATGGTCGAATGGCCTGGTCTGAACCCATATTGTATAGGTGAGAGGATGTTATTATCTTTAGCCCATGTGGATAACCTGTTAAGAATTACACCCCCTACCACTTTAGCTACTGAATTTATTAAAGAAATTGGCCTGTAACATAACGGGCTGCTGCGATAGCCCTTTTTAAAAACGGGGACTATAGTCGATAGACCCCATGATTTTGGGCACCCCGTTATCACCGCTGCATTTATTACAGCCGTGAGAACCGGAGCCCAAAAGGGGATGCTAGATTTAAACAGGTCCGGCGGCAATCCGTCCGGGCCCGGGGCCTTGTTGCTGGTTAGACCCTGTATTCCCCTAACAATCTCATTTACTGTAAAACATAATGGGATCACAGTTGGTGTTAAAAAATCATGATCTTCCCAATGCTCATTGCTCTTAAAAATTGTGCTGAAGTGAATCACCCACTCCCCCTCTGGGATGTTTGTGCCAAGAGCTGTGTCATTTAGATTAACAAACAAAGGTTTGTTAATTATTTGCCAAAACTTGCTGCTGTTCCCCAGCACTGAGGGGTCTAAAAGGGATTCAATAACGTTTACCTTAATTTCCTTTTTTCTAACAGCTATTGGTTTCCTATAAGCCAAGCGAAGGTTTTTTATCAAGTCAGAATCTCTAGGTTTAATTTTTAAAGCATATTTCAGATCCCTACTTGCCTTTGAACAATTATGATCAAACCATTTGGAATTTTTCCCACTTTGCCCCTTTGTTGGCGCTGTGAGCATGGGGCCAATTTTAGTGACCAGCCCCTCAAACCTAGTCAGAATATTCGAGGGGGTTGAGTCAGAGGATAAACATGCAGACAGTTCCTCTTTACATGCACTGGTTATTTTGGGGTATAAAGTGTCTTGGTTTATCATTGTCCATTTAATGCGGCGTCTGCCATTTACGCAACTTAGCGTGCCATGATCAGGGCGCGACTGTCGCTTTATAAGTAAAGGCCCGCCCATATTAATGACAAGGGGATTATGATCACTGTATACACTGGTATGGATAGTAAAGTGCGAGACCCATTGTACAAGATCTGAGGATACAAGTATATGATCAATGAAGGATCCCTGCCCATGTCCTTTAAAGGTTGGGGTGTCAAAAGTTTTTGTGTCGGGAACCAACGACATAGCTACAGTCAGATTATATTCATTCACTAAGTCATTTAAGTTCTTGCCACCCCTAGTGTGAGAGAAGTGAAAACCTTCAACATTATTACACCCTAAGGAACCCATTGGGGTACTGGCTGGGTTACCACATGGTTGGACATTAAAATCACCTACTATCAACAGATGCCGTGATACAGTGTAAACATTTTTGCTCAAAAATTCTGTTAAGGAAGCAATGTTACATACATCGTTACTGCTATTAGCATTATAAAAGTTAACCAGGGTCAACACATTCCTGCCATTTTTTAGGTCAATCATCTGAATATTCAGATTATCGTTATGACAGTTACTTATTTTACAGAGCAAACCCAGGTTAATAAAGGTGGCCAAGCCGCCCTTGGCTCTGCCCCTAATCGAAGCGACCGCTGGGGTAATAAAACTTAGAAAACCATCGATATGAACGTTTTTATCCTCCAACCAAGTCTCTTGAAGACACACAATACTACATTTTTTGATGAAAGATAACCATACTGGATCTCCTAACTTATTGGCCAAGCCAGCTATATTCCATGAAATTAGGCTTACGCAATCATCGGATACAGGGCAGGTAACAGACTCTCTGAGAATTGGAGCGGATGTTGGGGTGGGCATCACTGCGTTTGTGTCCATCAAACCCGCGGTGCCTGCTGCAACCGACTCCAAATGCTCAAAAATAAGATCAGGAACCCCGTACTGAACAAGAGAGTTCTCAGTTTGAGGTGGAGAATCCACAGTTGACAGTGATGTACTGGGGTTGTTTTCGTGGTATCCTACCGTATTTGCACCCTTGTCAACACCACTTTCAGTGTCGCTATTTACTGGCCTTGTAACAGGAAAAGGCATTGGGGTCACCTCTTCTTCCCCAGAAAACACTGTGGGTAATACTGCAGGGAGTCTACTATTTTTCCCTGCATGTGTTAGAGCGGTATGTGTCTCGTTTTCATGGTGACAGCTACCCATCTTGTCATATGACCTTATGATGCATGAGGCGCTTTCACCCCCCCCCCCCCCGTGGCCACTACACTCCATAAACATCAGTCGCATTCCTCCAAACCACTGAAGGCCTCAAACCTGTTGAAGAGCTCTAAGGGGGTAAATGGTATCAAATTTGACATATTACCATTGAATCCTATTTTGTGGTTAAATGGTATAGTATTCCACCCTTGTATAGCTGGTGGTGGAGCTAAGTGGTGCATGTATACAGGGTTCAAGGCAGACTCAGTGTTGAGGAATTGGGAGGTAGAAAAGGTATTATTATTTTGGTATTGTGGGGGGAAGACAGTGGATCTGGGGTAAAAGTACGTCAAGGGACGTGGTACTATGCAGTTCTTTTCATTACCGTATGGCCAATTCAGGATATGGTGTACTGCATTTCTGTCTCTAAAATTTATAACCACAACGTCACCACCTATGTCCTTTGCTCTGCCCCCCAACTATGACAGGCGACGAACATGGACTATTTCGCCATTTACCGTGATGGGTTTTGGTCTATATAGAGAGAGCCAATGCATTATTTTGTTTTTTAGTTGAGAATATCCCTCTCTTTTCCCATTTGGCAGTTCGGGAACCCCGGTGAGTACAACCACATACGGTAGTGCTTCTGGTGGGAGTTCCATAGGCGGTATCCTGGACTGCCCCCCTCTTCCCCGGGTATTATCCTTCCCTTCGGGTCTAGGGAGTCTATCCGGGTGGATGCTAGGTTCCCTGGTTGGAATATTGGCTGTAGTAGCTGTATTACTAGTTGATGTTGTGATAATTGATCTACCCTGGGCGGCTATTGAGACTGTTGATGAAGAATTATTACGAGTGTTGCCGCCTTGTGTTTTCGAGGCCGCATACAAGGGGTTAGGGGCAGCTAAGGTTACTACTGCTGCCTGGCTATTGCCTGTAGTGGATGTAGGTGGTGTGGGACCCACGGCATTTTTTGAAAGGAATTGTGTTGTTGTGATAACTTTTTGTTGTTGCACTTTAGGTTGACCTTGTGAACGTACAAAATTCCCTAGTGCAGTCAAATCCCCCTCTATTTTACCTAGCCTTGACTCAAACCCCTTAAATCTTTCCGCCAGTGCAAGCATATAACTACGTACAATCAACTCAATATTGTCCAGAAGTGACTTAGGGCTGGCCAATTGTGAGTCCTCTTCCATCTGAGTATGAGTAGTATCTAGCTCTATAGTTACTTGAGCTGCCGGTGTTAGAGGGATAGGACTGGCTGCTGTAACTTGGTTAGTATCAGGAACTCCCAGTGGTGTTATAGCAACAGTGTTTACTTTTTTGCCAAACTCGGTGTGACTTATTTTGGGCTTAATCACGGTTGTTGTTTTCCGTCTTCTTTTAGATGGAGGGGGCCCATGCATTTTTTGTGCCACTTGCCTCGAGTTTTTACCTCTTACAACTTTACCAGGTCTTATTGTAGGTGATATCAAGATCTTGGAGGTATTATTAAGGGCATTGGTCTCAGTTGGTAAGATTTGTTGGGATTGAGTAGGTGACACTGCTGGGGCTAAACATTCTTGAAGGAGCAGGGGTACACTGGCAGTCAGTGAGATATTTTCTGCTGGGGTGCTAGTCAGATCGTCGTCTTGGGAAACGGACATTATTGGTTCGGAAAATGTTCTGTTTTTGATGCGTTCTATTGAACGACGACGATCAGCCCTCCTCTCAGCTAGCAGTAGCTCCTTATTGCCTTCGAAAGCTGGTTTGAGGAAGTAATCGTCCAGTGTTCTATTGGACATGCCCCCATTTTTATCTGCTCCCACGAGAGCAGGACTGGTAGCAGCAGCAGCCATAAAGCGGTGAAATGAAGTGGCGAACTATATGCAAATATGTGGTTTTGACTTACGGGTAACTCGAACCAGGACCTCTGGCTTAGCCTAGCCTCTTCTGGCCGATGAGGGCCGTAGAGGGCCCGCCCTTTGCCCGGGCTTAGCCCGGCGTCCCGCCCGCGTCCCGCGAGGGAGGTAGTGCGCCGATTATATGCGCCTCCTGGCGCTTGAAGGTGGTGCTCGGCAGGCGCTGTGCCTGCTGGTGCTTGTGGTTCCCCTGACCCGCCCTCCACACTACAACAGCACTCCAGATGACCAGGGAGGCGTGCGGCGGGAGGCGGGAGGCGGGATGACCACTGTGGCAGCAGCGAGGCGGCAGGTGAACAGTCCGAGCAGCTTAGCTGCAAAGTAATACGTGGCACGGCAAGTTCTCCAGGTGAAGGGTTCCCCCGCTCTGCAGGTAGTGCGCCGATTATATGCGCCTCCTGGCGCTTGAAGGTGGTGCTCGGCAGGCGCTGTGCCTGCTGGTGCTTGTGGTTCCCCTGACCCGCCCTCCACACTACAACAGCACTCCAGATGACCAGGGAGGCGTGCGGCGGGAGGCGGGAGGCGGGATGACCCCTGTGGCAGCAGCGAGGCGGCAGGTGAACAGTCCGAGCAGCTTAGCTGCAAAGTAATACGTGGCACGGCAAGTTCTCCAGGTGAAGGGTTCAATGTATCAATCTTTCATTGTCTATGTTAGTGCTACATGTATACATACAATTTTCACAATGATGTTCCCATTTATAACAAAGGACAAAAAGATTTTCAATTTCTATTCCTTCATTTTCCGATACGGTAAGCATATACATTAGAAATTCCTGAGCATCTTGTTGGATATTCTGCGTAAATTGTATCGAACCAGAACATACATCCAAAAGAGGACGAATATCACAAACGCTTTGTATTTTACTTTTATCAGTTCTCAATTTTTCATAAATACAATGCAAAGTGGGAGGAGCCGAGACGGGAAGGACGTGGACCGTCTCGGCTCCCGGCCAGCGCGCTGCTCCGGCCTGGAGCCCGGCGTCCCTGGGAGATCCCCTGCGACGTACCCGCCTCATAACTGTGGCGGAGGGTGTGGGCACCTGCAGGGCTACCCAGATCGCTGCTGGTGCCGGTGGAGTGCAGTACGCTGAGTGCTCCTGATCCCCGCCGAGGACCCAACATGGCGGCCGCCCGTTGCCAGCTCGGGCGGTAGAGCAGCGGGGAGGAGGAGCGGAGACCGGGAACGAGTCGGTCGGGCGCTGTGCACCCGAACCGTGTGTGGGACGCCTGCCGCGTCCCCCGCTGCCACCTCGCTGCTGGTGTCTGTGGAGCGGCGCTGGCTGGCGGCTATCGGTCCCTGCCGGAGACCCAACATGGCGGACGCCCGCTGTCGGCCCGGGCTGAAGAGCGGCTGAAGGAACGGCAGAGAGGTGAGCGGAGACCGGGGGCGAGTCGCACAGGCGCTGATCAACTGAGCGGTATGTAGGGCCCCCACTGCGGCCCCCGCTACCACCCGCTGTCGCCCGCCGAGACTCTTGCCCCCCCTTCCCCCTTGCTGACCACGCTGCTTAGCCGGTGCCTGACTCTAAGATGGCGCCCTGGGGGACACGCTTTCTCTGACCGGCAGACACAGGCTCCGGGCACACTAACACGAACGCGGAGGATAGTGCCCTGGTGGACTCTGGAGGACTTCTCTCGCGGACTAGACCCTCCCTCCGTACCCTGCATCCTATCCACCCTTCATCTATGCTGGGAATGCTGTGGTTTGCTCGGACAGTTTGCGCTGGACTCTAGCCCTTCCCTCCGGACCCTTGCATCCCACCCACCCCTCCTCTATGCTGGTACTAGTGTAGTGTTTGCAGTGGTCCTTTGTACTCTCTACCACCCCTATATATTACCCTTAGAGTGCTTCCAGTCACATCCCTCCTGTTAGGATAGAAGACAACTCTAACGACTAGTATCCTATGTGATTATTAGATTGTATCCATGTGTATCCCCTCCCTGTCTTTATAACTATAGCCTTAACGACTAATCGACTGTGAAACTGCTGGAATATAGCCATGTGTTCCCCTCCCCCGTGTGAAGTGATAACCCTACTCAGTAGAGCAAAAAGAAATGTGTTCCTGAAATGTGTAACGTAACTGACTCTATGTAAAGTGCCTTGTAAAGGGGCAGCTGACATTCCAGGAGCCTAGTCCCGACAGCTCGACGACTTCGGAGGGTTGGAAGTGGTCCCCCGCTACACGGCGGAGGAGGGCTCTGGACATCGAATGCTGTCTTTGTAAAGCGCGCTGATAACCTAATCGGTTCAAGATCCTGAAATGTGCAACGTAACTGATTCTATGTAAACTGCTGTGATAACATGTAACTGTTGCTATGTAAAGCGCTCTGATAACCTAATCGGTTCAAGTTCGCGCTATAGAAAACTCTAAAAATAAATAAATAAAATAAATAAACAAAGAACAAAATCTTTTTTCCCGATTCTCCATAATTTGCTGTTGCAAACTTTCAAGAAAAAAAAACATTGACCACTACATTAGCATAGCAGTTGACACCTGAACTATTTTCAAACTGATAACCAACAATCTCTTCAACAGTGTCCTTTTTCTTTTTGCTTGCAATCACATTATCTTGTTTTTTTCCTTCTCTATACCTTCATTACAGATATTCTCATACCTTCTTTTTCGACCTACCACACTCTTTTCAAATACAGGATATTGACTTAAATTGGGAGCATACGCTCTTCTTAATTATACTCTTTTACACAGTTTGGATCTGCAGTAACCTTTGTGTCATCAAAATCAATCAAAAACAAACCAGATAAAGTTCTGACTCAGGACAAGGCAACATATGCCATACCCTCTTTAAAAACGATTCTTCCAATGTTCACCAAAGCACTTTCTACACTTAAACCTTGAGATTTATGAAGTCACTGTGGAAAATGTTTTCTACGGACATATAAATCTTTAACAAGCAAACAAAGAACTGAACAACGACCAATTTGTTTTACTTCTTCAATCTGATCAAATTTAATTTTTAAACATTCAATTCCATCGTTATTCTGATAATTAACAAAATCCACAACTTTTGGCCATTGTTCCATTAACTAAACCTTATTCTACATCCAAATTTTGCCTTAAAATTGCCCGACAGTTTATACATGCATATAAATTCTTTTCTAAACCAGCAGTTTTAGATATTGATTTTTCTAAAGTATCCAATTTTGTTTTCAGTTTTTCTGTCAAAATAATAGTGATTCCGTCATGCTGTATTTTATCAGTGGATTCCATTTTCATTATTTCTTCATTTTCCAGCTTCAAAAGTTGTTAATTGAATATAGAACACTCATGCAGTGTTGGCATTAAGCAGATTATAGATTTGTTTCCTGCAATTTTCAGATATATTTTTTCAGGAACTATAATTTCATTTGGAAACAAATTGTAAAGTAATCGACTGCAAAGCTTGTTTGCCATGTTCTGTCAGCACTCCAATTCTAATATTTAGAAGTATAGTTCCTTAATCAACATAATTTGCCTGTGGCATATTTGTAATGAGTTCCTTGTATTCATAATATGACCAAATGTTAATGTTTCCAACGCTACCCAAAGACTTTCTGGTGTCTTCATGTGCAAGTGTTTTAAATACTGGTTGTCCTTTTATTGGAGTAAGTTGCAGTAGATCTCCAAAAACTATGACATATTTTCCTCCAAATAACACGTCGTACTCTGTTTTAAGATTTTGCTGCATTCTTAAATGCTCAAAAAGCAAGCATTAAGTTTGAGACCATGCTTACCTCATCAATAATCAGAAGTTTAATTTTCTTTAGCACTCTTGAAACTTCACAACAAGCTTCTCCAGATAGCTTGTGATATTTCAATTTGTTTCCATGCTCCACTGGTAGCATACGTAAATTATGTAATGTAATTCCATTAATGTTGTGTGCTGCCAACCCAGTTAGAGCAGTTACAACACAAGACAAATGTGAATCCGTTGTTTTCTGTAGATAACTGGTGATTACTTTAATTAAGAAACGTTTTGCTGTTTCAGCTTGTCCACTCACATGCATTCGGATAGGTTGAAATGATGTGCATGTGTATTCTTTCTTTACAAGAAGAAATCCATGGTCGGGGGCGTGGCTTGGGCGCCGATGTAGACGGTAGCGGGACTCCGGAGCTCCTCCGCGACCGCCCCTCGCAACCACACATCCTGATCCCCGACTTCGGACCCCTGACCCCCACCATGCATCGGAGGGCCTGGGGAACATAGGAGCAAAGATTGGAGGAGCTGGGTGCCCCCGAGGCAGCAGCAAACAACCCCTTTCTCCCCCCGGAGCGGTTGGCGCGCTGCATGCGCAAAATGGCGGCTGCAGTCGGAATGCGAGCTGCCTGACGCAGGTGGTCTGAAGGCGGAAGGAGGCTCCCTGGGGTGACGGTCCCAACAGCATCTGGTGCGGAGCGCCCTGCACGGCAATAGCGGTGAGGAGAGCGGGCTGATGAGACGGCCGTGAGGCGCCCTGAAACGGTGGGTTAGCGGGACGCCTGACTCAAAGATGGCGGCGCCCGTGTGAGTACCCCGGGCGTCTGACCTGACACGTTGGGTGGCCTGCAGGCCCCCCCCCCCTTGGTGAGGAGTCCCCCGGACACTGAGGCAGGAGCAACGGCGGCCCTGAACCGGGAGGAGCGCGACGGCCAAGGAAGATGACGGGGCTGCTTCGCACAGGGAGCCTGTTGTGTGGAGCCATTGGGAGGACCGGGGAGAGCCTTCAAGAGAGACCTACAAGTTCCTGGCACGGCCCGGAGAGCCACCCTCTAGGATCCCCGGTGCCCGAGACTGCGAAACCGGCTTTGACTGCTTCGCTGGGTGCCCCGGGGGAGAGACAACCAGGGGGCCTCCCCTTTCTCCTCATTCTTGGCGGGGCCCATGCGAGACCTGCGGTGAGTGGACCTAGGACTCCGGGAGTCTGCCCCTTGAGCCGGAGTACACCCCCTGCTATCCACGAGCCGGCCTCCCCATTTTCCTGTTGATTACTGCAGCGGGTGACCGCGTCGGACAGGCCCTGAAGCCCTCCCTGTGGACCCTGATTGGGACGTCCTTCCTGTGCTGATTTTACCCGTGCACCTACCATCCGGGCCACGGGAGATGGAGGGTCGCAGACCTGGTGCCGGGGGCTCCCTTGCGGAGGTAACTGAGGGCTAAGGGGCCTGGTGCACTGCACCTGAGTGGGCGGCTTGGGGAGGACTCCCGGAAATTGCCACAGGATGGTCTGGGGGGCCAGAAAGAAGGGATTTGATGTCCTAAGGCTCGATGACCTGGGTCACACGATGCCGGGTGACGTGGTGGCATCTGGCTCTGGGGGCTCAGCCCCGCCACAGGATCCCTCCCTGAGTGACATTATGCAGGCCATAGTTGGCATCGCGGGAGGCCCTGGAGAAGCGAATGGATACCATTGGCACTGACCTGTCCCTTTTGAGGGATGACCACAGGAAGCTGAAGGAGCGAGTTACGACCACGGAGGCGGCCATGAAAGTCGTTCCGGGGGACGTAGCATCCCTGAAGGCCTCCTTGGCGGAAGTGGCGCAGAAAGTTCGGGTGCTGGAACTCAGGGCTGAGGACAGTGAGGGACGCTCCAGACGTAACAACCTCCGCCTCGTGGGAGTCCCGGAGAGGGAGGAAGGCCAAGACGCAGTGACCTTCTTGGAACACTGGTTGAGGACGGAGGTGGCACCGGAGGGGCTCTCCCCATTCTTCGCTCTGGAGCGGGCCCACAGAGTCCCGTCGCGCCTGCCTAGAACCGGAGGCCCGCCTCGCCCGATGGTGGCGCGCCTTCTTCACTACCGGGATCGTGATCACATTCTCCAAGCGACTAGAGCCCTGCCGAACCTACGCATTGGCAACAGCAAGGTCATGATTTTCCCGGACTTCACCAGAGATGTTCAACGTCAACGATCCTCCTTCCTGGCGGTCAAGCGGAAGCTAAGAGCTTTGCAGCTGCCCTATGCTATGTTGTTTCCGGCCTGCCTGAAGGTCATTGCAGGCGGGAGCACTCATTTCTTCATTACACCGCAGGAGGCTTGGGACTGGATAGAAACCAGGGGGACAGCTGATGGAGACCATGCCCGCTGCGACCACGCCTAAACGTGGCTCTCCATACTTGACACCGACGCATCGACCTGGCTCCCCCACTGGATGGCAACAGGAAAGAAACAAGGCGGTGATGGCGGTGGCAGCCATCAGCCAAGGGAAGATCAGCCCCTCCAGTAACGGATCGGACCACTCAAAGAATGCTGAACTGAGTCCGGGCTCCAGCAGCGCTCATGGCCTATCCGAGACGGATCTCCCAGTGGTTACCCCGCAGGAGGCGGACGGCATCTTTGGCTGAAGTGGCTATGTGGACATGGAACACTCTATTATACGGTATTAGGACGCGGGGAGGGTCCTACTTGCAGTTGCGAGGGTGACGGGGGTCAACTGTCTTCTGTTGCTCATAACTGTGCTGTTGAGGGGGGGGAGAATGGATGAATTTTTGAATGCTTGGAGGGGCGGGGGAGGAAGCTCCGGACCTCACTGACTGACGTATAGCCTAGCCTACTGTTGTTGATTGTCGCTTGGTTTGCAGGGTTTGGATGGGGTTACCGCGTTGGGTATCTGTTCGGGGGAGAGGGAGTTGGGTTGAGCTGTTTGATAATGGGTATGGGAGTTGGGGGGGTGGGTTCTGGACGTGTCAGAGGCTCCCATAGGGGACTGGATATACTACAATGTGTACTACCATGGGACCCGACTTAGGATACAAATGTCTCACGTGGAATGTGAGGGGAATGCACACCATGCATAGACGCCACAAGATCCACTCACACTTGATTAGACGGGGCATACATGTGGCCTTCCTCCAGGAGACGCATCTTTTAGCGCAGGAGGGGAAGGAATTGCAGCGCAGATGGAAGGGACAGGTTTTTCACACCGATTACTCGGCCTATGCCAGGGGGGTGGTCATTTGGATAAGGGTGGGGGTTCCCTTCCAATGCACGCAACAGCTTGTTGACCCGGAGGGTGGGTATGTAGTGGTGAGGGGCAAGCTGGATGGGAGGGACCTCACGCTGGGTTGCATATATGCACCGAATGTGGACCAACCTGCTTTCTTCTCCTTGCTGTCCCGCACATTGGCACCGTTCTTAATGGGCCCCCTGCTCCTCGGGGGGGATTTTAACTGTGTGTCTGACAATGCCTTGGACCGCTCACATCCCCCTTTACTGAATGCACCGGCGAACAGACTGGCACTTGCGCGTTCCGACTGGCAGCGGCGTTAGGGGCTAATTGACGTTTGGAGGGCCCACCACCCGTTAGACAGGGACTACTCCTTATTCTCCTCCATTCACGAACTTCACGTGCACATAGACGCGTTTGTGTGCTCCCCGGAGGTGCATGGTGAGGTGTGTCATAGCGAGTACCTTACGCGCACAGTTTCCGACCATAACCCGCTCCTGGTGCACCTGCGGTGGTCGCGATGCCACCCACGCATTCCCACCTGGAAGCTGCGCCCGGAGGCGCTCGACGATCAGGTCTTCCGGGCCACGATAGCCACGGATGTGGAGTCGTACTTTCGGGATAACGAGGGGACTGCGGGATCGGCGACAATAGAGTGGGACGCTTTTAAAACAGTGATGCGGGGACGATGCATTGGGACGGGGTCGGGGTGCGGAAGACCTTGCTCAATGCAGTCGAGCAGGAGGACGCGAAGTTACGTTCGCTGGAGAAGGACCGGCCTGAGCGGCCAGGCATTCAGGAGGCACTACTTGAGGCGAGGGAATTGGTAGCAGCGACGGTGGAGCGTCTCAGGTGCTTCGATCACAAAGCATACCTTTGGCGTGCGCATTTGGAACGTGACAAAACGGGGGCGCTCCTGGCATGGCTGGCCAATCCGGCTCGCCGAAGTTCGGTCATCCTCGAACTCAGTGATCATGCTGGGTTGGCGCAGTTTGACCAACAGGGGATAAATGAGTTATTCCATGACTATTACACAGAACTCTACCGTAGTCGGGTGCTACTGCTGGAGGCTGAGTTCCAGAGCTTCCTGGAGGGACTGGAACTACCGGAGCTGGATGAAGAGACTGCAAAATCTCTCGGGAGTAAGATTGATGAAAGGGAGGTGAGAGTCGGTGAGTATGGCGCGGAATAAAACACCGGGCTCTGATGGCCTACCGACGGAGTTTTACCACACTTACGTCGACCTCCTGGCCCCCCGACTACAATGAGGCCAAACGCCTCGGCAGCCTACCGAAGACCACCGGCGAGGCACTTATTGTCCCTCTATTGAAACCTGGCAAGCCGCCTTGGGATAGGTCGGCGTACCACCCACTGTCCATGCTTAACCTGGATTACAAAATCCTGAGAAAGATCTTGGCGACGCGCCTACTTATCCGCATGGCCACTCTGATCCACGTAGACCAATCGGGCTTTATCGCGACCCGCAATACTGCGCTCAACATACGACGGCTTCTCCACGTTCTGGAGGCTGACGCATATGAAGTGGACGAGGCAGCGGTGTTTGCCGTTGACATGGAGAAGGCCTTTGACAGCCTGGAATGGCCGTATCTTTTCCATGTTATGCGTGTCATGGATTGGGTACGGAGTTTGTGGACTGGACAGCACTCTTATACAAGAACGCTACGGCGAGAGTCCGAACGGGAGGTGTAATATCAGATGCTTGCATAGTATGAAGGGGCACAAGACAGGGTTGCCCACTCTCGCCCCTGTTGTTCACCATAGCGATCGAACCCTTAGAAGCGTGCCCGTTTGGGACGAGCGTATCAGGGGTTGGATGTGTATGGACAGGTGCATCATATCGCATTATATGCTGATGACCTCCTGCTGTTTTTGGCGAACACCGTGGCCTCTCTGCGGGGAGCTAAAGCCCTGCTTCAGGCGTTGAGCAGGGTGTTGGGCCTCAGAGGGAACTGGGCGAAGTCGTACCTGTTCCCGACTCGGGAGCGCGGATCATGCCCACTCTCTTCGGAAGGAGTGACCTGGGAGGAGAGGTGCCTGCGGTACTTGGGCACTTCGATTTCCACACCAACATTGACACTCTGGAGGGCAACATCGGAGCAGCGATCCGACTCACTAAAACGAACTTTGAGTTCTGGGGTACGCTCCCCCTAACCCTGGTGGGACGGGTGGCACTCCTCAAGATGGTGACGCTGCCGCGGCTGCTCTATTTTTTTCGGACCCTCCCGGTCTGGATACCGGCGAGTTACTTTCGTCCGCTGCAGACCATGGTCACCGGGTTTTTGTGGGGCTCGGGTAGACGCAGGGTGACACTGTCCATGCTTCTACGGTCGCGAGCTGAGGGGGGCTTGCGGTGCCGGACTACGAGCTGTACTACCTGGCGGCCCAAGTGCAGTGGTTGACACAGTGGACAGCGAGAGCCACGAGGGAAGAGGGCAGGTCTGGTGAACCGATGGGGCCGGTGCAGCTGATCGCCCGGATCATACTGGGACTACCGATGGGGGACCTACACCTTACGCAGGAATTTGCAACGGTCCGGAAGTGCTGGCATGGGTATTTGAGGAGAGGTCACATTGTGGTGCCGTACGCATCGGAGATCCCGCTCAAGCTATGCAGGGCGCTCCCGCACGGGGGCTCGTGGCACCGATTAGAGGACTGGGAGCAACAGGGACTGGCGACCATGGGAGATCTATATGACGACGGCGCTCTAATGCCCTTCGACCTCTTGCGGGATCGATTCGAACTGCTGAGGGGAGACTTCCTCCATGCGGCACTGACCGCGGCGATCCGTAAACACTGGAAGGCGAGTTTGGTGGAACCTCCGCTATCCACGGGATGTCAATACGTGGTAATGGCCGCGGGTCCGGTTAAGGCCATAACGTGCCTCTATAAACGCATGACTGCGGAGGCTCAGACCCCACTAGCAGTTCTGAAGGCGAAATGGGAGGCAGATTTAACGATGGAGATCCCTGAGACGGCGTGGTCTGGGATAGTAGAACGGGCCTGGAAAGGGACGCGCAATGCGAGGTTCCAGCTGGTGCATTTTTACATCCTACACAGAGCGTACCTAACCCCTGACAAACTTTATAGGTATTTCCCGACACACGCAGTGGCCTGCCCACGCTGTCCAGCAGAGGTAGCTGATTTCCAACACATGTTCTGGTCCTCCCCTGCTCTGGGCTCCTTTTGTGGTGGACGAACTGTGGGCGATCACTGAGAGGGATTTGCAACACACAATGGCACACTGCGTTCTACACTGGTTCCCACACACATCAAAAAACAAAATCACTAGTAAATTCCTGGACCTGGGTCTGCTGCTAGCGAAGAGAGCCATAACGTCCAAATGGAAAGCAAATAGGGGGCCCACAGTGGAGAGATGGCGGGCGGAACTCGCTAAATGGGCCAGCTGTGAGGGGGAGGTACATCTGCAACTGGCGATTAGGACAGGCTCTGATGCTGCTCTGGAAAGGGCCCGGGCCTGGGAACGGCTGGTACTGGAACTCACGCTGCCGGCCTCTGACAGCGAGGACTCCCCCGCGGGTAGCCCTGGCCCTTAGACACCATGGCTTAGGTGAGTGCTCAGCCCATTTCCCTCCTGGGATCACCCTGCGCCCCACGTGTTGACTGCACTTTCCTACTGATTAATCCTGATTGTCGGTCCCGGACCTGCTATGCCCGCGTGGACTCGGGCTTGCTCTTGTGGACCTCTGACACGCCAGGGGGGGAGGGGTGGGAGAGGGGGGTGGGATAGGGAGATAAGGGGGTAGAGGATGGTTGGGGTTAAGGGGGCAGAAATGGGAGGGGGTAGTAGGATGTTTGGAATTGTTTAGGGCTCCCGGGACCAGGTGCGGGGGGACCTGAATGGTTGGAAACGCAGCTTTATGTACTACCTGGTAAACAGTTCCTTAAGTGTACCCTTACAGATCCTAGCGAATAATACTCTACTGTGTACTGCCACTCGACCTCCGGGGTGTGAGCTAAATGGCCGTGTTAGACTAAGGTTACCACTTCGGAACTTTTGTATCATGTCTACCAGATACTATCCTCGTAGGCGATTTGATTGTACTCATATTACTGCTGCAATAAAAAATTTTGCTAAAAAAATAAATGGAGAAATCCATGGTCAATCTGTTGTCTCACTTGCTGATATATTTCTTTCTGTTCAACATTTAGTTGTTCTTCCTAGATTGCTAAGTCCATTTTATCTTCTTGAGCTTGATGCATTGCTGTTTCCACCTCATTCATGGCGATTGCTGATTCATTTTGAACAATTAGTTGTCCTAGTGGATCTTGACTCAGCGGAGCAGAACTTTGACTGTCTGGAGAACTGTCTCTAGCAATCTCAACTGCAATAGTAGCTTCTTGATCCATTTCATCGTACAACATTTTCACATAATTTGCAAAAACAGTGCATCTTTTACAAGCATTGAAGGAATCTTCATAGCTCTGAAAATCTCCAAGTAATTCCAATTCTGAACACCACAGTTTGAACAGTTGCAAAAGAGCTAAAGAGTAAAATTCCCTTTTATCATCAGTGTTGCAACTCAGTTTCCTATGATTAATCAAATTTCCTTTTGTTTGTTTCACCAATCATCCTTCGGAACTAATCATTCCATATTTTCCATAATTGAAGTTCTCTATAGTATTCCGTTTAAAAGTGTAATTTTGCAACACTACTTAGAGACACATGTTCTCAATATGATGACTTCTGTTTGGGTAATATGTGTCCAACATATTCGTTTTCAAAATATCTGTACTTTCTGGATCTTTTTCTGCTAAATATTCAATTTCTTGTACAGATTTAGGTACGCGATTTTGCATTGCAGGACGACGTAGACTCACCCAAATGATTCTTCTAGATTTGGAGTATTGACTTGCAGATGATAACCTATCTGAGCATTCATATGCTCCAATTTCTCTTCAAACTGAAACTGCATAATTTCTTACTTAGACTCTTCTTGTGAGAAATCTCTTCCCACATTTCTTTCAGTTCCGTCTCTTTTGATTTTGTAATGTAGGATGTTACCTATCAAGCAACAGCAATGGAATTGTCTGCAACATACTGAATATTCATTTTAGCATTCCCCATAAACAGAATAACCGGATTGTAATCATTTATGTATTTTGATTCTTTGCTGCTTCTCAAATTGTAGGTATTTATTGGAGACTTTCTTGTGATGGTTTGTCACATAGCTGACATAAAACTGTTCACTCTTCCTTTGGATATTACAGGATGTGGAAATGCAAAATGACATTTGATATAGAACTTATCCTTAGACTTGTACTTTCGTCAACAGTATTTTCCACATCAATGGCTTTGGAATAGTAGGACTTGTTTTCTTCTGTGCTTTTGGGTATAGCACATGTAGCATATTCTTCAATAAAAGACAAAACAGTATCATCCAAATCTGTTCTGAATTTGGGGGCATCCTTGATCCATAACAGCATATGTATATGAGGAGCACCTCTTGCTGGATACTCCTTTCGCCAAAAGAAATCCACAACTTCTATAAGAGGAGGATTTTTTTGTATTGCCGATAAAATACATCATAGCTTCAAATCTATGATTGAAATACCTACATACATTAACAGGATCCAAAGAGCACAATTCTCCTGGTGTCTTGTATTCAAGATTTTTTATATTGGAATTTGCCTCTCGAAGATGTGCAAGTAAATCATCACAAGCGTACTCAGCACAGCTTAGGCTAAGGAACCATGTAGGAGTTCCTAAGTTCCATAGCATACATTTGGGTTGCATGACGATGGTACCAAAATTCATTAATCCCCCGCTACATAGCATCAGATTAATCAGCTGAGATTTTAAATGATCATCTCTCTGGTGCACTTTCTCCATAAAATCCTTTGCAGAAACATTTTGTAGATGTACTCCTGTTTTAAGTATATGATTGACTGCATATGAAAGTCCAGACAAATCACTTTCAACAAAAGATTAAATATATATGGGAGACATTTTTGAAATCTTGGATCTTCTGCATAGAATCTTGTTGTCCGATATTCAGATGCAGGAATCTGCACAGGTCGTTCATCATATCATCCTCCTTTTCCTGTTGGGAACAACTACGGAAAACAACGAGCTTCCAAGCTTTCTTCCCATACACTCATGGGACTTCCCTTCACTTTTTTCATTTGGAATTACTCAATAGTTTTCCCCATCACTTCTTTTGAATGAAGTGGATGCACACTGTATTGTTCATAGATTTCTTCACTTCTGGACATGTCCACTTTTTCAATTTGTCCACTTGACCTTTCAGTATCTTCTGCTAAAAGTATTTCTTCTTCTCCCATATACACATTTTTATAGTACTCATTGTTTGTTATCAAATAAAAAGAAGCCTTTTGCACTTTCCTAACATCCACTAACTCCTGCCAGATTTTCTTACTCTTAATAGGCACGCCATCAACTAAAATAACTAGTGGTTCATTTTCTACACACTCTACACCAATATCCACATTTTTCTTTAAATCTAGAGGTAAATATAAAACTCTTCCTTTTAATCCCCTCAGTAAATCTGAATGAGGCAATTTACCTCTTTTAGGCTACATAAGAACGATAGCCTGAAATGAGTGTACACGTTGAATGAGAATAGACTCATAGGTATTTAAATCTATCAATTCTGGAGGAATACTTACCAACTCTAGATTATTATGGACAGCTCTAGCAGGCATTTTATTCTCATCTAATTTATTGTAACAATATTTACAAATACGCTGATCAGAACCCAAATCAAAACAATTCTCAACCAACAAATAGTTGCAAATTCCTTCCATTTATCATTATTTTCTCTTTCACTTTTTAAATACAGATCAACAGTGCTAGTCTGATTTTTATAATGAGTTCACCCGCAACAAATACAAGAATAATTTGGCTTTTCACCTGAAATCACCTTAAACTTTGTAATTTGAACTTCAACATTTTTTTGTACTACTATGTTCAACATTCTCTTCAACATTTTCTTCTATTAATGTATCAGTTTCTGCACTCTCTTGTTAGGGATCAAAGTACCAAAACTCAATTTCATCACAAACCTTCTTCACATCTGATACTGATCCACGCAAAAGAGCACTGATCAACTCATTTAACATTATAATATAATTGGTTGAGTTTTACTTTAGTGAAATGATAAGCACATGGTGCTGAAAGGGTCACTACAGGAGAGCAAGGGCAGTAACAGGTTGTTTGCAAAAGTTTATGGATACTGACTGGGGAATTGTAGGCCTGAAATAGAAGCATGAAGGTGGTTAGAGCACTACATACTTAGTGCATAGGACTTTAAAGCAGTCCATGTCCTAAGGCCTGGCTCAGTGCAGGAGTACATGGATACTGACTGAATAATTAGAGTAGTACAAGGAGAGACAGTGAGTGAATTTATAATTGGTTGAGTTTTACTACAGGGAACAGATTAATACATGGTGCAGAAAGGGCCACTAGAGGAGTGCAAGGGCAGTAACATGGTGTTTGAAGCAGTGTATGTAAACTGGCTGGGGAATTGTAGGCCTGAAACACAAGTGTGTAGGTGGGTAGAGGAGAACATGCATTATGCATAGGAGTTTGTACCAGTCCAAGTGCTAAGGCCCTGCATCACTGCATGAGTACTTATGTACTGATTCAAACATTACAGTACTACAAGGAGAGACACTGGGTGAATTTATAATTGGTTAAGTTTTTCATCAGTGAATAGATTGGTACATGGTGCTGAAAGGGTCACTATGGAATGGAAAGCACAGTGACAGGGTGTTTTCTGTACAGTATGGATCCTGACTAGGGAATTGTAGGCCTGAAACACAAGTGAAAAGGTACTTAGACCACTACATGCATAGTGCATAGGAGTTTACAGCGGTCCATGTCCTAAGGCCTGGCTCGCTGTATGAGTACATGGATACTGACTGAATGATTAGAGTACTACAAGGAGAGACACTGGGAGAATTTATAATTGGTTGAGTTTTACTTAAGTGAATGGATTAGTACATGGTGCTGAAAGGGTCCCTATGGGATTGTAAGAGCAGTGACAGGGTATTTGCTAGAGTGCATGGATACTGACTGGGGAATTGTAGGCCTGAAACACAAGTGTGAAGGTTGTTACAGGACTACATGCATAGTGCATATGAGTTTACAGCAGTCCATGTCCTAAGGCCTGGCTCGCTGCATGAGTACATGGATACTGACCGAATGATTAGAGTAGTACAAGGAGAGACACTGGGAGAATTTATAATTGGTTGAGTTTTACTTCAGTGAATGGATTAGTACATGGTGCTGAAAGAGTCACTATGGGAGTGCAAGAGCAGTGACAGGGTGTTTGCTAGAGTGTATGGATACTGACTGGGGAATTGTAGGCCTGAAACACAAGTGTATAGATGGTTATAGCACTACATGCATATTGCATAGGAGTTTGAAGCAGTCCATGTCCTAAGGCCTAGCTCACTGCATGAATACATGAATACTGACTGAATGATTAGGGTAGTACAAATAGAGACGCTGGGTGCATTTATAATTGTTTGTGTTTTACTTCAATGAATACATTAGTACATAGTGCTACAAGGGTCACTATGGGATTACAAGAGCAGTGACAGGGTGTCTGCTGGAGTGTATGAATACAGACTGGGGAATTGTAAGCCTGAAACACAAGTGAAAAGGTGGTTAGACCACTACATGCATAGTACATAGGAGTTCAAAGCAATCCATGTCCTAAGGCCTGGTTTGCTGCATGATAACATGGCTACTGACTGAATGATTAGAGTAGTGCAAGGAGAGACACTGTGTGAATTTATAATTGGTTGAGTTTTAATTTAGGGAAGGGATTAGTACATGGTGCTGAAAGGATCACTATGGGATTGCAAGAGTAGTGACAGGGTGTTTGCTGGAGTGCATGTATACTGATTGGGGATTTGTAGGCCCGATCCACGAATGAAAAGGTGGTTAGACAACTACATGCATAGCGCATAGGAGTTTAAAGCAATCCATGTCCTAAGGCCTGGCTCACTGCATGAGTACATGGATACTGACTGAATGCAACGAAACACATGCTGCCTGGCTTGTCGAAGGAATTAAAGGAATACCTAAACTCTTCCATCAAACATAAAGACATTGTGTTTTTTTCTGTCAGCTTTGTATTGAAGTTCACAAGTGTCTACAGTCACACACGTTTGCTATAATTATTTTGTTGTGTGCAGTGGGTACTTTGTTGCAATTTTACGGTGTGTTGGTTTCTCAACACACATTCTGGGGGGTTATAGGGCTCATCCCCTCACCCATTTGCACCACATCATAACCCGTTATCCTCCGATACCCTTGAGTTCACAGCTAGCAGAGCGCCCAGCAATTCCCCTTAATCTAAAAACCCTTTTATGAATATTCTGCCAACACTTCCTGGTTTGGAGTGTTGACAGACAGTTGACAGCCAATTAACATGCAGTTCGTGATCGGGAGGGTGCGCAGCCATAGATATATGTGCGATTTTGATTCTCTCAGGAACTACTGAACGGATTTACACCATTTAAGCGAAAGGCACGACTCTGAACCAAGGTCTACCTTTCTGCCAAATTTGGTGTAATTCCATTCAGCAGTTCGGGCTGTAGCTGCAACTAAAGGTCCCAATGGAAAATTGCATGGGAAAACATGTTTTGGGACCCCTTTTTTCCTTGGTCCCTGCTTCTTGAATCACCCTGAGACTTTCAGGATAGGAGTGGACAGGAGCGGGCCACGAGTTTTGAAAGTTTTGTGAAGATTCGTCAACCGACATCAAAGTTGTTCCAAATAGAAGGTTGCGGATTTCATATGGATAATACGTCCTAACTATAACTACCTACTGGTGACCGCCAGTAGGTATTATATATATACATATTGAGATTGAGGATTGAGAGTATGAAGGTGTGAGTGTTTGGAATCCCAATGTGCACATTCCATGATTACGGGGCGGAACAGCCTTGAAACGCGTCGGAGATGGCCAGATGAATTGATAGCCTGTATGCGTGTCTCAGCAAGGTGACAAAGCCGGATGGTGGGGGGAAAGCGTGTGTGCCCTGTGAAGAGCTGAAGGGCTCACTTTGCTTTCTCAATATTTGCACAGCTTCCCTTGGCCGTGACACAGGAGCACCGCTTTCGTCCTCTTTGGAAGTGTTTGGTGGAATAAAAGGGCGTCGGAAAGGAAACAATTCCAGTCTGCTGGTGTAGTTTCCCCAAGGAGAAAATACGCGCTTACAAGACTAATCATACCTACTTAAGGAACTATATAGTGCTAATCACAGGGGGATCAAGCCTACTTAAGGTATAATTGGACTCGATTCCTGTACAAACTGCAATTACCAGCATGCAGTGTTGTGTGCTGAACAGAGCCACGCCCACTAGGAGCGAACTTTCAGTCAATAAAAGGATTGAGAGTAACAAGGAGTGAGTGTTTTGAATCCCGCTGTGCACATTCCATAATTACGGGGCGGAACATCCTTGAAACGCGTCGGAGATGGCCAGATGAATTGATAGCCTGTATGCGTGTCTCAGCAAGGTGACAACGCCGGATGGTGGGGGGAAAGCGTGTGTGCCCTGTGAAGAGCTCAAGGGCTCACTTTGCTTTCTCAATATTTGCACAGCTTCCCTTGGCCATGACACATGAGCACCACTTTCGTCCTCTTTGGAAGTGTTTGGAGGAATGAAAGGGCGTCGGAAAGGGAACAATTCCCGTCCGCTGGTGCGCTTACCCCAAGGCAAAAACACGTGCATACAAGACTAATCATACCTACTTAAGGAACTATATAGTGCTAACCACAGGGGGATCAAGCCAACTTAAGGTATAATTGGACTCGCTTCCTGTACGAACTGCAATTACCAGCATGCAGTGTTGTGTGCTGAACAGAGCCACGCCCACTAGGAGCAAACTTTCAGTCAATAAAAGGATTGAGAGTAACAAGGAGTGAGTGTTTTGAATCCCGCTGTGCACATTCCATGATTATGGGGTGGAACAACCTTGAAACGCGTCGGAGATGGCCAGATGAATTGATAGCCTGTATGCATGTCTCAGCAAGGTGACAAAGCCGGATGGTGGGGGGAAAGCGTGTGTGCCCTGTGAAGAGCTCAAGGGCTCACTTTGCTTTCTCAATATTTGCACGGCTTCCATTGGCCGTGACACAGGAGCACCGCTTTCATCCTCTTTGGAAGTGTTTGGAGGAATGAAAGGGCGTCGGAAAGGAAACAATTCCAGTCCGCTGGTGCGCTTTCCCCAAGGAGAAAACACGCGCATGCAAGACTAATCATACCTACTTAAGGAACTACGGGGCATATTACCAAGCAATAGCGATAATTATCGCTATTGCTTGGTTAGAGACAAAAATTTACCGCAGCGCTGCGGCGATTTTTACAGCAAATAAACCTTGGTATTACCAAGGTTTAACGCAAATGCGGTAAAAATCGCCGCAAAGCATGAATATCGCTGAAAAGTCAGCGATATTCATGCATTAGCGAGCTAATGCTCTTAGCCATGTTATCCACCTCCCATTGGATAACATGGCTAAGAACTGCTCAGGGCAGGTGTTAGCTTTTGGAGATATTCCCGCTTAGCGCAAATATCTCCAAAAGTTGGTAATAGGAGATAGCGATGTTAGCGACTGTTTTCAGTCTCTAACATCTTGGCACGCCCACTTTGCATCTCATTAGTGATAAATATCACTGACATGCAAAGTGGGGCCCAAGATGGTCGCTATCTCCTACTAGCTGTCGCTAACTGGTGTTAGCGGCAGCTAGGTAATAGGGAGATAATTTTATCTCCGCTTTCTTGGCTTTTAAAGCCAAAAAAGCGGAGATAAACCCCCTTGATAATATGCCCCTATATAGTGCAAACCACAGGGGGATCAAGCCTACTTAAGGTATAATTGGACTCGCTTCCTGTACGAACTGCAATTACCAGCATGCAGTCTTGTGTGCTGAACAGAGCCAGGCCCACTAGTAGCGAACTTTCAGTCAATAAAAGGATTGAGAGTAACAAGGAATGAGTGTTTTGAATCCCCCTGTGCACATTCCATGATTACGGGGCTGAACAGCCTTGAAACGCGTCGGAGATGGCCAGATGATTTGATAGCCTGTATGCGTATCTCAGCAAGGTGACAAAGCCAGATGGTGGGGGGAAGTGTGTGTGCCCTGTGAAGAGCTCAAGGGCTCACTTTATATATGTATAAATATATATATATATATATATATATATATATATATATATATATATATATATATATACATATATATATATATATATATATATATATATATATATATATATATATATATATATATATATATATATTACCTACTGGCGGTCGCCAGTAGGTATATATAGTTAGGACTTTTTTCTCTATGGAACTTTTGAAAATTCTATGTCTAATAACTTTGGCGTTTGTGGACGGAATCGGCTGAAATTTTCAGGAAAGTGGCACATTTAGTTTCTGATCAGCCCCTGAAAATTTGGGGGGGTTTCGTCAAGGGGGGGCCAAGAAAAAAGGGGGTCCCAAAACACATTTTTCCCATTCATTTTTCCATAGGGCGTTTGGCCTCACTTTTAGCTCGAACGGCTGAATGGATTTGCACGAAACTTGGCAAAATTGTAGGGACTGTTAGCCCGATGTGCCTTTGCTGGGTCTCAATATATGTGCTCCAGTGGATTTTGAGAAATTAACGTTTAAAAAAACAGATATATCTGTGACAGCGTCCTGGATAGCGCACCAGTTCGCGTACTTTTCGCGTAACGGAGCTTTGCGAAGTGAAGCTGATTGGCTCTCCGGTGTCTGTCAACATTCTAAACAGTCCGTAGCGGCCGCCATCTTGTCTCTTGGTAGGATCGAGAGACAAGAGGAGGCCAAAACAAAGGGGGAAATGAAGGAAAGGGGGCAAGGTAGACCCCTTCTGACCCCCTAGGATTGATGAGGGGGATATTAAAGTGCCCCGCGGGGCCCAAAAAAATAAAAAAAAGTTTTTTTCGTGGGGTGCGCCCGGTTCGCGTACCGGAAAGCGGTCTGGGGAGCGTACTATAAGGAAACAAGAATGATTGACTTTTAACTTATTGTATGTTTATTGATTGTTCGTTTTGTTTTTTTTTGGTTTTTTTTATTTACGTAGCTACATGTAGGTATCAATGTAGAGTCTATAATTTAATAAATGTCGTCTCCTTTGTAGATATCTTGCTTGTTGTTAAAGAAGTTATTGTGGTATATGGAATTCATACCATAGTCTGTCTGGAAAGCCAAAACAACATGGTGGCAGGAGATGATAAAGAGATGTTAAATACACATTGGGGATTATATAGTGGGAGAAAGGAAGTAACTATGAACAAAGTTAGTATGTAACAAAAAAAAGTTGCACAGTATATTTTAAGTCTCACTTTATATTATATCTATTTTGGTACTATTTCATAATTTACATATAAAAAAGAACAATGTCTCAAACTATTTTGAATTTTTAAATACAAATATATTGTTGTGATTTTTCAAAATCTAAAAGAATTTCCAACAATAATTCATCAGGTATGTCCTCCTTTTCATTCCATGATTCAATTTCTTCTACACAATTAATTAAGTCTTGGTCCAGAGAGTGATCCATAAAGTCTATTTCCTCTTTGTCTTCCTTAGGATTGTTTTCCATATTAATTTCAAATGAAATATTAATTTCATTTTGTTGTCCTTCCATTTTCTTGCTGTAAATTGCATAAAAAATAAATATATCAGTACAGAAAGGGCACTGTTGGGTTTCAGTACAGACAGGCAGTTTGGTTATTTAAACAGTGTTTTTTTGTTTGGGCAGTGTATGGTATCAAATTGGAAGTAGAAATATGAAGAAAATTATCAAATAAACTCTTAGTCAATTCTGAATTATACTAGAGAATTCTAACTCTATCCTTAACTCAGGGCCGGCGCTAGGCATGGGCAGCGTGGGCTGCCGCTCAGGGCCTCGCACTCAGCCCACCAGCATGGGGCCACGCACTGGTGATGTGTCCTTTTTGTTTTCCTGGAGATCTATCACAAAGAAAGGTGTCGCCTGCAATTAAGGTCCATTGGCGGGGGCCCCCTCCTTGGGCCTCTCATGGATGGTGTCAGTAGGTATAGGGGAGGAAGAAGGAGACGCTCCTTCAATTGCAAGGAGACCATTCACAGACACTGTGGGGGCCCATTGTCCAGCATTTTGGCGCACCCTCAGTTTTAACTTTTAGACCACAATCAATTCTCACACCTATGAAGGTGTGAGAAATGCGTGTGGATTAAAAGTTAAAACTGTGGGGGCGTCAAAATGCTGGACAATGGGGCCCCCACAGTGTCTGTGAATGTTCTCCTTGTAAGTGGCCAGTTATGTAATTTGGAGGGGGCCTTGCGCACGTTCCCTTTTAGCCCAGGGCCTCGCAAATCTTTGGACTGGCCCTGCCATAACTAAAACAGAGAAGTCTATTTTATTCTATAAGTATTACAGAGTGAAAGAATAAAACTGTCTGAAAATGTTTTTCTAATTAGCTTTCAGTACAGAACATACTTCAGTTTTAAAAATAATATCTTACCTTTTAAATATAACTTGAAGTTATCAGTTTATTTTTTGTTGTTCTGCACTTCACGAAGTAGTAGTCAAAATGGCTGTGTTTCTCTCTCTTTGTTTATATATATTCAGGTACATAACCAATCAAATGTCATGATATAATAGTAGAAATTGAAAGTAATATTTTAATTGGTTGTCATTTCCAACACTTCCGATATGTTTTGTGAAGTAATTTACCTCAGGGATTTTAGAGAGTTCTACATGCTAAATGGCTAAATGGTATTCCAACTAAATTTGTGAAAATGGTAGGGATTGGTATGTAGTATGAGCTACTGTTTAATTGGTGAAAGTGTCTCCAGTGGTTTTTCTGTAAATTACTTTCCCACCTTTTTTAAACGAGTGCTTGTCAGTGCGTTTCCCGGTACGCGAACTTGCAGTGTTACGGGAGTCCTCCATTTTGTGTTTCGGTAGAATTGAGATATAAGATGGAGGGTAAATAATGTTCAGAATGGGTAGATTGGGGTACTTTAGACGTATGCTGTTTCCCTAAGTTTTCTGAGGGTGGCTGAGGAGGCTCATATATGTCGATAAAAAAAATTGTTTTTTTTGCGTGGTTAGCTGCCGGTACGCGAACTGGGTAGCGTACCGGGAAGCGAATATCGGTGAAAATAAGTGAAAAAAAGGTACATTCGAAATTTCAAAAGAGTGCACTAAGTTAAGGTAGCTCTGAAAAGAGCTTTTGGGTTATGTGTATGTTCTCGAAACTTATAAGTAGGAACCAATACACATTCTTAAATTTAGTATGAAAACTCTGTTTCCCTCATCTGAGAAATGCACGCCATCTCCTCTGTAAATATCTTGCATGTAGTAACGCAAGTTATTGTTGTAGATGCAGCCCATTCCATGGTCCCTCATGTAAGCTGAAACAGACTTATTTACATGCTTCCTCGATTTCTCAATTTGTGGACAAAATTGATTGGACCACCTCCATTTTTGTCTTTGGCATATATTGGAATATACCAAGGCAGTTTGAGGAAAAAGTGTCATCAATTGCTCAAAGGTGTCCTTTAAAAGCATTTCCAGACCTACCCCAGTCAAAGTGCCCAAATCGTTTCCTCCACAGTGCACTATTATGAGGTCAGGGGTTGGCAAATGTAAAAATGTTTTCACCAATGGTATCAGTTGGTGACATTTCAATCCTCTTCGACCAATCCATTTGATTTCCACATTTTGTAAATCGAGGTTGTGTAAATTTCTGTTATCAGCATACTTGTGAGCCCAGTGGATGTAGCTATGTCCAAGAATCCAGACTGAAAACATAGCTAGAGGAGTTTTTGCTGCAGTCAGATGAAGTGTGGGAATGAAATGGCAGTTGAAATAGTGATGTTTGTAATGTAAAAAACTGTGGAGTTTAAGTGCAAATGATTCATTAGCAGTGATTGGTGTATTTCCATTGCTGAAAACAGAAAGTTAGGGTGCATGGATGTGTTCTTTGAAAGATGTATTTTGAATGGTTATTTAAAAATGTTGTTATGAAAGATTGCAGTGGATTAGCAGGTGTACTGAGAGTTCAGAGTTCTTTTGAAACATTGTTGTGTGAACTTGTGACCATGACAGGTCAGGCAGGCGGTAGTTGCTATGGAAAAGAGGTAGAAAGGGCAGAGGGGGGAAGGGTGTTGATTTGAAAAAAGTGAGGGAAGAGTTTTTATTGGCTGACATGAGAGATATGTGTGTTGAATATCAGCGTTTCGGTGCCTTTGTTGGTTCCAGCCTCTGGAGTGCATACCTTTAATTCTGGTACAGAATAATTGGTGTGTTTCTGAGACTGTTTTCAATTTCAAAAAGAATTTGTAAAGGTGAGTTATCGTTTATATATTTTAGTTAAAGAGTAGTATGCTTTTTTGCGTAAATAAGAAAGTCAGCTGTGTATTTAAAATGATGTTTTGCGTCAAGTGTTTGCATTCTGCTTTCAAAGGCGATTTTGCATTCTTCATTTACAGAATCGGAAAAATTATTGGTTCGGTAAAATACCGAATCGGTAATTTTACCGATTCTGTAAATTTGCTATGTAGGGGGGACTCTTCTGAGTCTCAAATGACTTAACGAATCGGTATTTTAGCATGAAATCAAACTTCATGGTAAAATACCGATTCCGGTGTGCATGCACATGTGTGCTCGCACACCTATGTCATGTGAAAGGCAGACCTGCCCTTAGGGCTGGTTTGCCTGCCACATGGCACCTGTGCCTGTTCTGAGGGTGCCAGAGGGTGTCAAAGTGATACCCCCTGCACCCTTGTGAATACTTTTATTTTATTTATTTTTATAGCATTGTTGAATCTAGTTCTTACTGTTATTGATTTACTGTTTGGTAATAGTGGTTAATAATATTTTTTCTTATATTTCACCACAGATTCAACTGCAGATTATTTGGAAATTAGACAATGCCGTCTAAGGATAGAATTCGAAAGGCTACGAAACGTCAAAGACAGCAGTTACCTAACATTTTGCAGCAGTCCTCTACATTAGTATTACCTCAACGGACGAAGAGAACACCGGGTAAGAGAACGAAATCATTCCTTAAAAACATTTGTAGAAACAAAAGTATAACTACAGAACAAGTTTTAGTCCAGAAAAAGAGAGCCAATTTAAATGGAAAGGAAAGGCCCGTGAAAAAAGTTTGTGCTAGAGCAGGAGATAACTCTGTGCATGGCAGTAGAAGGGCAAATATTTTCAGGGACATTCGTAAGCGAATGTTCCGCAACAGGGTAATTGTCAATTTGCTAAAACAATTTAAAAAAGGTCAACAGAAAGTGTCATTTTATAAGAAAAAGAAAAATGTAGAGAAAATTATTGATCAGGCTTTCGAAATCAAGCGAAAGTTATTTATTTTGGTAATTAATAGAATTAGTAAACTAAACAAGGTAATCTATGTTTTCAAATCCAATAGTAGATGGAAGAGAGAAGTTAATCGAAGTAATTTTTGTGAAGTTTTCTTAGGAGAATGGATGCATAGTTCAAATAGTGAGGCATTTTTTAATGAGGAGAGTTATTTTCAGGACAATGTTTTGGTGCATGCAGTTGACAGCAGTGGTCGAGCATATGAGGTAAAAGATGGTCATCCGGTTGAAAAAGAAATACTTGTGTCTGCAGATGCAGAAGAGGCGCTAAGTGATGAGGTTTTAGGGAGACGTCCTAAGGGACCAGTGTACACCTGGAAGTGTAGTTCTATTTGCAATGTGCGACAGGATTCCATCAATTTGCTTTGTGATTTTATACGGACATTTCATAAGAAAAGTGTAAAGCAAAAAATAAAGTTGTTGCAAGAATTAGATCCTTGCAGAGTGAGACAAGTGACAGGTTTGCGTGGTCATTCACTGGCTTGTCTTTCTAGGAGAGTATGCCAGAGTGTATTTCATCATTTCAGGATGCTAGCAGTGCATCATAATAAAGTGAGGAAATTAGTTAGAATGTTGTATTATGCTAAGAGTCCAGCAATTATGCTTAAAAAATTAAGCAGAGCTCTTTTGCATGGTTCTGAAGTAGATGTGAAGAATATTTGTCAAGAAATTGAGTTCTGTTATTTTGCTGGTAAAGAGAACAATGTTGATATTGAACCCCTAGAAGATGGTAAAGTGGAAGACAGTGAACAGATTTTCAGTACAGATAAGTTTCACAAGGAAATTTCCACGTTTATGGTGAAATCAAGTGAGAGGCCTAATTTCACTTGTGTGTGTTGTCGACGGACTTATTATAAGAATCAGACTAAGTTAGTGGATATATATGCAAAGAGTGATATGGAAAACAATAGTGAATGGAAGGAATTTGCCACATACTTGATGGTAGAAAATTGTTTTGATTTGGGAGCAGACCAACGTATGTGTACTTATTGCTATAACAAATTAAACCAAAACCAGATGCCTGCTTGAGCGGTTTATAATAATCTGGAATTAGATGACATTCCTTATGAATTGAAGGATTTAAATACTTATGAATCTATTTTGATTCAAAGTGTCCATCCCTTCCAGGCTATTGTACGAATGGAGCCAAAGACAGGGAAGTTGCCTCCATCAGATATACAGAGAGGATTAAAGGGAAGGGTTGTTTATTTGCCTTTGGATTTGAAGAAAAACATTAATACAATTGGAGTAGAGAAAGTGGAAGAGGAACCTCTGGTTATCATAGTTAATGGTGTTCCGACAAAGAGTAAGAAAATCTGGCAAGATTTAGTGGATGTTAGGAAAGTTAAAAAGGCAACATTGTATTTGATAAAAAATAATAAGTACTACAAGAATGTATGTGTTGCAGAAGAGGAAGTAAGTGAAGAAGAGGACAGCGATTTGTGTCCTGGTCAAATTGAGAAAGTAGAAGCCTCTAAAAAGGAAGAAATATATGAACATTATAGTGTTCATCCTTTGCATTCCAAGGAAGTCATGGGGAATGCTATTGAGTTGTTTCAAATGAAACAAGCCAAAAGGAGTCCCATTAGTGTTTGGGAGGAAAGTTTGGAAGCTCGGTGTTTCCCACAGTTATTTCCCACAGGTCGAGGAGGACGTTATGATGAGAGACCTGTTCAAATTCCTGCTTCAGAATACCGGACTTTACGATTGTATACAGAACATCCTAGGTTTCGACAATGCATTCCCTATTTATTTCATCTATTGTTTGAAAGTGATCTCTCTGGATTGTCTTATGCAGTGAACCACATCTTGAAAAGTGGTATACAACTGCGAAATATCTCGGCAAGGGACTTTATGGATAAAGTCAATGTGCAAGACAGTATTTTGGATTCTCACCTGATTAATCTCATGGCTTGTCAGCGTGGTACTAATGAGTATTGGTACCGCCGTCATGGTGACTTAAAATGTATGCTGAGGAACTTAGGAACTCCCACATGGTTCCTCACTCTCAGCTGTGCTGAGTATGGCTGGGAAGAATTACTTGAATTTCTACGAGAGGTAAATGGAAACATTGAAAATATTGAATTCAAGACACCCGGAGAACTGTGCTCTTTGGATCCTGTGAATGTATGCAGGTACTACAATCATAGATTTGAAGCTATGATGTCTGTCATCACGAACAAGAAAAATCCACCTCTTGGAGAGGTGTTGGATTTCTTCTGGAGAAAGGAGTATCAAGCAAGAGGTGCTCCTCATATACATATGCTACTATGGATCAAAGATGCACCCAAATTTGGAACAGATTCGGATGACTTAGTGATGAGTTTCATAGAACAGTATGCTACATGTGCTGTTCCAAAGACAAACGAAGACAAAAGTCTAAGAGAACAAGTTTTACGGTTTCAAAGCCATCGTTGTGGAAAGTACTGTCGTCGTAAATTCAGAAACAAGGACAAATACTACACCAAATATCGTTTTGCATTCCACGGTCGGTGTTATCAAAAGAAAGAGTTAACAATTTGATGTCATCGCTGCGACATAATGTGACGAGGAAATCACCCAAAAACACATACAATTTGAAAAGAAACGAAGAGTCCAAGTACATCAACGACTACAACCCAGTGATTTTGTCCATGTGGAATGCTAACATGGATATATAGTTTGTGGCTGACAACTGTATGGCTGTGGCTCGGTATGTGACATCTTACATCACTAAAAAAGAAAAGACAGAACTGAAGGATATGTGGGAGGATATTTCCCATGAAAAGAGCCTCAGTAAGAAGTTGTACAGTTTCAGTCTGAAGATGTTGTCGCATCGAGAAATTGGAGCTTACGAATGTTCTGACCGGTTATCTTCAGCAAGTCTCTATGCCAAATCTAGGAGTATCATTTGGGCGAGTCTTGGTCTTGCTGCAACGCGTAATCGAGTTCTGAAACCTGTACGGGAAATTGAGTATTTGGCGGAGAAGGAGCCAAACAGTACAGATATTTTGAAGAGCAACATGTTGGATACATATTATCCAAATAGAAGCAGTCACCTGGAGACTGCTTGTCTGTATGAAGTTCTTCAAAATTACGTTTTCAAGAGGAACATCAAAGAAGATATTGATAAAGGAGTGTATGCTGTAATTGGAAGTGAGGGATGTCTGGTCAAGCAAAAAAAATGTCAATTGATAAATCATCGAAAATTGGATTGCGAATCTCCTGACAGAAAAGAGTTTTTCTATTTAGCTCTTTTGCAACTTTTCAAGCCTTGGCATGCAGAAGAGGAACTGCTTGGGGATTTCCTCTGTTACGAAGACTCTTTCAATGCAGCCAAGGAGTCCATAGAATGTCCTGTTTTTCCAAAATATCTACAAATGTTGAATGCAGAAATTGAGCAGGAAGCAACAATTGCAGCCGAGATTGCTAGAGACAGTTCTCAGGACAGTCAGAATTCTGTTTCATTGAGTCAGGATCCACTAGGAGAACCAGTTATTGAAAATGAAGCTGCCACTGACATGATTGAAGTGGAAAGAGCCATGGCACATGCTCAGAAGGATGCGGTTAACTTAGAAGAATTGGAAAGACAACTTAACGTTGAGCAGAGGAAAATATATGTCGAAGTTACCAACCAAATTGAGCATGGATTAAGTCATGAGAAGGAAGAGTGCTCATGTACGTCGTTGAAGCCTGTCCGACTGTACGTGAGTGGAGAAGCAGGAACTGGAAAAAGTTTCCTTATTAAAGCAATTTCATGTTATATGCAGAAAAGGACTGATTCATCGCTGTCTTGTGTTGTGACCGCTCCAACTGGACTGGCAGCTCATAACATTAAAGGGATTACTTTGCATCGGTTACTGATGCTGCCAGTGGAGCATGATAACAAATTACAATACCACAAGTTATCTGGAGATGCTTGTTGTGAAGTATCTCGAGTTTTGAAGAAGATGAAACTTCTTATCATTGACGAAGTAAGCATGGTTTCCAATCTCATGCTTGCTTTTGTGCATTTAAGAATGCAGGAAGTTCTTAAAACAGAGTATGATGTGTTATTCGGTGGCAAACACATCATTGTTTTTGGTTATCTTCTGCAGCTGACACCAGTGAAAGGACAACCAGTGTTTAAACTGCTTACACATGAAGATACCAAGAAGTGCCTAGGGAGCATTTGCAACGTTAACATATGGTTAAACTTCAGTTATGCTGAGCTGCGTGAAAATATGCGTCAGGCGAAGGACGAAGATTACAAGAATATTCTACAAGATATTAGAATCGGGAGAGTGACTGAGCGTGGTAAAGAAGCTTTACATGCACGCTTACTGTCAAATTTATATCCAGAAGAAGACGTTTTGCCAGAGGATATTTTTCAGAAAATTACTGTGAAGAAATCTGGAATATGTTTGATGCCAACTCTTGCAGAATGTTCCATCTTCAACAACAAAATGTTGAATTTAGAAAAAAAGGAGATTGTGAAACTTGAAGCTATTGACAAAATAGAGCATATGGGAGCAACAATTATTTTGTCAGAGAATTTGAAATCTAAATTGGATTCATTAGAGAAGACTATATCTAAAACTGCGGGTTTTGAAAAGACTTTGAATGTGTGCTTAAATTGCCGAATCATTTTGAGAAGGAATTTACATGTTGAAAGAGGTCTGGTAAATGGATCAATGGGTAATGTTGTTGATTTTGAGAAATACAGAAATAGAGATGAATTGATTTTTTAAAAATTAAATTTGATGGCATTGAGGAAGTACAGCTAATTGGTCGTTGCTCTGATAGGTTTTTGCTTGTTAAAGACTTATATGTTCGCCGTAAGCAGTTTCCTGTTTGCTTGGCATATGCGGTGACAATTCATAAATCGCAAGGTTTAAGTGTAGACACTGCCTTAGTGAATATTGGCAGTTCTGTATTCAAAGAGGGTATGGCTTATGTAGCATTGTCACGAGTCAAAACTTTATCGGGTTTGTACTTGATTGACTGTGATGCCACAAACATTTGTGCAGATCTAGATTGTGTTAAGGAATACAATAGGTTAAGAAGAGAGTATGCGCCACATTTGCCTCAATATCCTTTGATTGAGAAACGTGTGGTAGGCCGGAAACGAAGAAATATTAGTAATAGTAGGGAGGTTGTAGCAAAAAGAGCAAAAGTCGATGAACCCAAAAGTGGAAGCAGGAATAAAATGAATTCTGTTGAAAATGTTGTTGGTTTTAAATTTGAAAATAGTTCTGGTGTCAACTGCTATGCTAATGTAGTTGTTAATGTTCTCTTTTCACTAGAGACTTTCAAAGAACAGATTGTGATCAATTCGGAACAAAGTTTATGCTGTTTGTTGAATTCTGTGTTAGAGAAATGTAGTGCTGATAAAACGAGAGTAGAAAGTGTGTCTGAAATTCGTTTTCTGTTAGACGAATGTTCAGGTCAAACAGAATTCTCTGAAAATATTCAGCAGGATTGTCATGAGTTTTTAATGTATATGCTTGATGTATTGCAAGATGAGGGTGTAGATGTAGATTATCTATTTGGCCTTTCTTATCAATGGCAGCATGACTGCGAGAACTGTAGGCTATCAAGTACTAATAGTGTAGACTCAGAAAGATTTATATATTTAACTTTGCCTGACAGTAAATCAGTATCCTTCAATAAGCTAGTAATGGCAGCCGATCAAAATATGGAGTGCAGCCAATGTGAGTCTGGAATGCTGTCCACGTTAATTTTACGAAGTTATGGCCAGTATGTCATTTTAATGTTCCAACGATGTAGGCCTGATGGAACTAAATTGACAACTTTAATTAATAATTTTGTGGCTTCGCAGTTGTCAATATCAGGAAGGACTTTTAAAACTACTGCAATTATATATCATAATGGTCCTTCAACTAATTCAGGACATTATACAGCTTATTTGAAATCTGGAAACGATTGGTCATTCTGCAATGATTCTGTTTTAACTTTCCAAAAAAGATTGCCTTTCCACCTTCAAAATTCTTACCTGGTGTTCTTACAACCAATATTTTAGGAAAAAAAGCTTGGGATTTGTTCAGAGGAATTTCAAGATGTTATAATGGCTCCTACTCTATATGGCCTTGTGGATAATTGTAGTACAGAGCGAAAACTGTTTGTTTTTATAAGCAAAGTCAAGCAGCAGATCAAAATAAGGAATAGAGGAAATGTAAGTCTGCAATGCTGTCCACATTATTTATGGAAACTTATGGATGAAATGTCATTTTACAATTTCAACTACATAAACTGGAAGAAAATAAGTTGTCCAGTCTAATTAAAAATGTTTTGGCTACATAGTCATCGATTTCAGGAAGAACATTTGCAACTGCAGCTATTATATAATATGCTGAACCTTTGACAACATCTGGATATTACACAGCTTATTTAAAATTTATAAAATGGCTAGTCTTTCAGCAAACATTACTAATTGAGTATGAATCAATGTTGCCTTTTGACTTGTTTTTTGAAGTCAGAATTTAGGGTAGGTAATTGGACTATAATGATTCTAGGTGTTGCTGTAACTTAGTGTGCTGTTTCAAATTGCTTTGTATGTCTCAGTTTTCTTAAAACAATTGAATTTATCTTTCAGAAAGTGGCGGGCAGAAAATAGTAACAGCACAACAGAGTATAAGCTGTTCATAGGATATCCTTTGACGTCATAGAAAGTAAGTTACTTTGGAGAAGTTCCTATTTCTGCTTATTTATATTATTTGGGTTTTTTAAACACAATCATTTTGATTGTGTTTTTTTTTCCCCGCTGTTATATGATGAATACCTTCAACTCACTGTTTTCAGTGAAATTTGATATTTTCTGATAACAGCAAAAATAAACCATTAAATATGTTTAATTAATTTTCTACTTTGAATTGTGATTTCTAATATGTATATGGATTGGTGTGGCTCACTGGTTAGAGGCGGCAGACCCAGAAGCAGAAGTCGGGCCGGAACCAGGGTTCGATTCCTGACGTGGCAGGATCTTGGGCCATGGTGAGCGGACTCGATAATTCTCGCTTCGGTGCCTACTGCAACCATGGGTCCCACTCAGTAACTCTGGGCAATAGCTTGCTTAATCTCAACTAACAGCCCCATCAGCGCCGGGGATGCCTGGCATCACCTTGGGGATGCCCAGGAGGGACCATCTCACAGGGAAAGCCAGCATGGGTTCTCCAGCGGTATACAGCGCCGGGACGCTTCTTTGCTGGGGCAGCTGTATGCATTACTAGTATACCACATTTAACATTTAACATTCATTTTGTCTCATGCTCACTCTTTTTTTACCACCTTGTATTAATTAAAAATTTTTTGTTCTTTCTTACACAGATTAAAAGTATAAAAATGATAATACAGTACGGTAATGACAATTATAAGGTAAGCGTTTAGTACTCTTTACGTTACATGTCTATCAGATTTAACTTTTATTAGTTTCTCTGCTTCTTTTTTATAACCCTTAGTTACTGTCTTTGCTAGTTCCTTCATTTCTTTTTCTATTACTTATTTATACTACTCGTTTCACTTCTTTTATCAGTCCCTCTTTCAACAGTAACTGTGTGTTACTCCTTCTATTTGTCTTTCTTTTCACATTACTCTCTGTTTATTAACTCTTCTTTTTTTTAAAAATATTTTTTTTTAGTTTGCTCCCGGTTCGCGTACCGGAACGCAAACCGGGAAGCGTACCAAAAGAAATAGAGGATGCAGGAGTGCTAAACATTCTAGCAATTTTTTTAAAAAGGGAAGGTAGTTCGGAAAATAACTTTTTTTTTATTATTTTTGATGTTTTATATTTTTTTTGTGTTTTTTTTGAGGAAGGGGAAACAAAAACTGATTTGCTTCAAAGGGCTCAACAGGAGCAACAAAAAAAAAATTACTTTCTAGGACGTTTTGGACATTGATGATTTTCATATGATCTATTTATTAAAGTAATACTCATCTCTCCGCATGAAATTAATTTTCCACATGCTACACAAGTGAATCTCATCTGCCCAAAGTTCTTTTGCAGATTTGGGACCATTTCCCTTGCCTCTGACTCACTTATTGCTAAGTCATTGGTGGATGTTTTTGCCGGTCGGGGGTTATTCACCATATCTCGAAGTTGCGCTTTAGAATAATTAAGAGGGTGCCACCTCTCCATGTGCCGATGCATGGTATGATTACCATAGCTATATTTTTTTTCGGTCCCTCTCGAGAGTTTTTTTTTGCAGATGAGGCAGGTAACGAACCTGGCATTAACTTTTTTTTCATGAGAAGGAAAAGAAAAAAATTGCCAGATAAAATTCACTTTCACATGGGACGTTCTTGGCATTTCTTTCAGTAAGCCACTTGTCCCTTGCTCCTGTTCCTCGTCTTCCTCTTCTTCTTCTTCCTGGTCGAAGATGACCTGGCTAGTCGGTCCTCTCTTATTTGGTGGTGGTGGAGGTGGTGGAGATCCACCAGCTGCAGCTAATACCAATGCCATGTCTTAGCAAACATAAACAGGTCTTTCTCTCATAAAAATGAAAGTCGGAGTGAGGAAAAAAGGTGGAACTTTCATCATTTGAGAAAAGAAAATGTTCTAAACCAATGAAAAGTGTTTGTTTTACGTCATATGATCAAGCGTTCCATCATTAGGAAACTAAAAGTAAAATCAACCAATGAAAAGTTTTATTAACTAGTCACATGACCTGTTATGCTTACGTTCCGCGTTCCGCGCCGCGCCTCGGATCGATTCCGGGGATTTACGTTTCGCGCCTTGGTTTGCGTTCCAGAACGCTTCCGGGTGCGCTAACGCAGCACGTCATAAGGGGCATTACGTAGTAACGCGATATGTAGCGTTTACGGGACGCGTCACAATGTGCCTTTCTAACGCTGTATTTGCACTAACGGAACGTTTACCGGTTCGCGGATAGGCAGCGAAACAAGAAAAAATTATTTAAACTATAATATAAATTTAATTAAAAAAATTCAATACAAATATATATAAAATATATTTGTGAATTAGAATAAAAATATATGTTACAACTATAGATATTAGCTTTTAAAAAACCAATGAAATTCACTGAAAAAAACCATAGGTTATAGACCATATATAGTTAGGGATTAGCATTTACAAAACCAAGAAAATTCACTGAAAAAAGCATTGGTTATAGACCATATATAGTTAGGAATTAGCATTTTCAAAACCTTAATTTACTCGCACAAAACCATAGAAATTCGAATATATAGTTAGTTGCAATAACTATATATCGCGCACCCGCAATCCACTGCTGATGATGTCACATATTACATCATTCATGACATGGTCAGTGACATCACTGATGACATCACTGATGACATCTCAAATGACATCACTGATGACATCACTGAAGACATCTCAAATGACATCACTGATGACATCTCATTTGACATTACTTATCACATCACTGATGACATCATTCATGTGATAATACGATGAACCTCTTCAGACTCTAATATAACGTTAGATACAATTAGTGTAAACAGACACTCACAGACTGTCACTCATCCATGGAGTTACTCACACACCTAGTCAGTCATGCAAAGAATCCATCACACCTCCATTTCCTCAACTATACAGTTATACACACTTTACTTATTCAAACATATTCTAACACATATTTACTCTCTTATACAATCCCTGATACAAGTTCACAATGATTCATACAGCCACTCTCACATTCACTGGCTCTTATGCACAGTTATTAATATATGTCAACTCTCACATGTACTGTGTTTTACAAATGTACTTACTTTGACATGTAGCACTGAGATATCCATTCACTCACCAATACACTCATGCACACAGTCAACTGCCCATACAGCTGTTTCCACATGCACGTTTGAACCCATACATCTAGTGAATCAACTGCTCACACATCTATGCACAGAGTCACACACCTCCCAGCCACCCCCACACACACACACACTCACTCTCCCATACAAATAATTGGGCAACCAATCAATAACCCATATAGTTACTCATATAGCTACTGATCAACACATGCAGCAGTTTACAGAACAACAGATATAATGATGCACAAATTAGGACAGTTTAGTCACTAACCCATGCACTCAGTGAGACACATTTAATCATTCTCTCATACAGTCAGTCATGCACCTACTAAATCCTTCATCCAGACACTTATACATCCACTCATTCTTCAATATGTAAGACATATTTCAATTTAACAGAAACATACAGTCACTGGATGTTGTCATCAGTGATGTAATCAGTGATGTCACTGACCATGTCATGAATGATGTAATATGTGACATCATCAGCAGTGGATTGCGGGTGCGCGATATATAGTTATTGCAACTAACTATATATTTCGAATTTCTATGGTTTTGTGCGAGTAAATTAAGGTTTTGAAAATGCTAATTCCTAACTATATATGGTCTATAACCAATGGTTTTTTCAGTGAATATATATATATATATAGCACCTGCTATGGAATAATGCGTCGCCTCAGGAAAATCTTTAGGTGGCTCCCCATCGAGGCAAGAAAACCTCTGGTGCAGGGCCTTATCATTAGTCGTCTTGACTATGGTAATGCCCTGTACCATGGCCTGAATGGGGATTTATTGGCAAAACTGCAAATTCTGCAGAATACTGCCGCCAGACTAGTATTGGACATGCCACCCAGGACGGCATCTTCAACGTGTCTGGAAAAATTGCACTGGCTCCCTGTCAAGCAAAGAAGCCAATTTAAGATCCTGAGCCTGGCCCACAACGCACTATACAGCAAAGGGCCTCGCTATCTTACAAAAAAACTCACTTGGTATGTTCCGATAAGACCTTTAAGGTCTAGCGATAAGTTTCTGCTGACACAACCCCGTGTGCGTTCTCCTAGGTACGGCCAACGCTCGTTCTCCTTCCTTGCCCCCACACTCTGGAACAAACTACCTACCCACCTACTTTCCATCGTGGAGCACCAGAAATTTTGTAAAGCACTGAAAACCTGGCTTTTCCCAAGTAGGACCCCCAGTGTTGTCTAATTCCCTTTTTTTTCTTCTGTCTGTCACCTTTTTTCTGGTTCCTTATGCTGCAAGCGCCTTGAGACCTCACGGTGATAAGCTGCGCTCTTTAAGAAACTCTGACATTGACATATATTATATATTTTATATATATATATATATATATATATATATATATATATATAGGTGACTGTTTGGCACCCCCATCACACCCACTTGAGATTAACAATATGTTTTATTTTGGACATTGAAGAGGCGCGCTCACTTGAGATGCAATACAGCCCACCACAACAACCAGACTGCCGTGTGGTGGGCCATGCCCACCTCGGCAGGTGTTCAGCTTAAGGTGCGCAGTGGAACAGCGCTTTCAGTCGTCCTTAACAGCACGCCATTGAAGAAGGGAGGCAGAGACTCTCGAAACACGTCTGGCATTAGGATTTCCTGATGTGTGCTCCTTCATGTCGCCTGCTTGCATACTGCTACTAAACAACGTGATTATCCAGATCCTTCCTGTGGCCGTCTTCAAAGGGGTTTCCTGAATGCGTTGAATTTGGTAACGGCCGGTCCCGGTAGTGAAGATTGGTCCACCGCCGCTGTGCGGGTCTCGTCAGGCCCCTACTACGGGGTTTGGGATGCGAGGAGGAATCGGTAGACGCTACTGCAGGGTAGTGTCTACCCTTTCACGGTGACAGTAAAGAAGCGGGGCAGGTGACTGTTTGGCACCCCATCACACCCACTTGGGATTAACAATATGTTTTATTTTGGAAATTGAAGAGACGCGCTCACTTGAGATGCAATACAGCGCACCACAACAACCAGAATGCCGTGTGTGGGCCACGCCCGCCTCAGCAGGTGTTTCAACTTAAGGTGCGCAGTGGAACAGCACTTTCAGTCGTCCTTAAAGCGCGCCATTGAAGAAGGGAGGCAGAGACTCTCGAAACGCGCCTTGCGTTAGGATTTCCTGATGTGTGCTCCTTCGTGTCGCCTGCTTGCAAACTGTCACTAAACAACGTGATTATCAAGATCCTTCCTGTGGCCGTCTTCAAAGGGGTTTCCTGCATGCGTTGGATTTGGTAACGGCCGGTCCAGGTCGTGAAGATTGGTCCACCGCCGCAGTGCGGATCTCGCCAAGCCCCTACTACGGGGTTTGAGATGCGAGGAGGAAGCTGGGTAGACGCTACTGCAGAGTGGTGTCTGCCCTTTCACGGTTAAAGTAAAGAAGCGGGGCAGGTGACTGTTTGGCACCCCCATCACACCCATTTGGGATTAACAATATGTTTTATTTTGGACATTGAAGAGGCGCGCTCACTTGAGATGCAATACAGTGCACCACAACAACCAGAATGCAGTGTGGTGAGCCACGCACACCTCGGCAGGTGTTTCAACTTAAGATGGGCAGTGGAACAGTGCTTTCAGTCGTCCTTAACAGCACGCCATTGAAGAAGGGAGGCAGAGACTCTCGAAACGCGTCTGGCGTTAGGATTACCTGATGTGTGCTCCTTCATGTCGCCTGCTTGCATACTGCCACTAAACAACGTGATTATCCAGATCCTTTTTGTGGCCGTCTTCAAAAGGGTTTCCTGCATGCGTTGGATTTGGTAACGGCCGGTCCCGGTCATGAAGAATGGTCCACCGCCGCAGTGCGGGTCTTGCCAAGCCCCTACTACGGGGTTTGGGATGCCAGGAGGAAGCTGGGTAGACGCTACTGCAGGGTGGTGTCTGCCCTTTCATGGTGACAGTAAAGATGCGGGGCAGGTGACTGTTTGGCGCCCCCATCACACCCACTTGGGATTAACAATATGTTTTATTTTGGACATTGAAGAGGCGCGCTCACTTGAGATGCAATACAGCGCACCACAACAACCAGAATGCAGTGTTGTGGGCCACGCCCACCTCGGCAGGTGTTTCAACCTAAGGTGCACAGTGGAACAGCGCTTTCAGTCGTTCTTAACAGCACGCCATTAAAGAAGGGAGGCAGAGACTCTCGAAACGCATCTAGCATTACGATTTCCTGATGTATGCTTTTTCATGTCGCCTGCTTGCATACTGCCACTAAACAACGTGATTATCCAGATCCTTCCTGTGGCCGTCTTCAAAGGGGTTTCCTGCATGCATTGGATTTGGTAACGGCCGGTCCCGGTCATGAAGATTGGTCCACCGCTGCTAGCGGGTCTCGCCAAGCCCCTACTACGGGGTTTGGGATGCGAGGAGGAAGCTGGGTAGACGCTACTGCAGGGTGGTGTCTGCCCTTTCACGGTGACAGTAAAGAAGCGGGGCAAGTGACTGTTTGGTGCCCCCATCACACCCACTTGGGATTAACAATATGTTTTATTTTGGACATTGAAGAGGCGCGCTCACTTGAGATGCAATACAGCGCACCACAACAACCAGAATGCCATCTGTTGGGCCACGCCACACCTCGGCAGGTGTTTCAACTTAAGGTGCGCAGTGGAACAGCGCTTTCAGTCGTCCTTAACAGCACGCCATTGAAGAAGGGAGGCAGAGACTCTCAAAACGCGTCTGGCGTTAGGATTTCCTGATGTGTGCTCCTTCATGTCGCCTACTTGCATACTGCCACTAAACAACGTGATTATCCAGATCCTTTCTGTGGCCGTCTTCAAAGGGGTTTCCTGCATGCGTTGGATATATATATATATATATATATATTACCTACTGGCGGTCGCCAGTAGGTATATATAGTTAGGATTTTTTCCCTATGGGATTTTTGAAAATTCTATGTCTAATAACTTTGGCGTTTGTGGACGGAATCGGCTGAAATTTTCAGGAAAATGGCACATTTTGTTTCTGAGCAGCCCCTGAAAATTTGGGGGGGTTTCGTCAAGGGGGGGCCGAGAAAAAAGGGGGGTCCCAAAACGCGTTTTTCCCATGTTAATTTCCATAGGGCCTTTGGCCTCACTTTTAGCTCGAACGGCTGAATGGATTTGCACGAAACTTGGCAAAATTGTAGGGACTGTTAGCCCGATGTGCCTTTGCTAGGTCTCAATATATGTGCTCCAGTGGATTTTGAGAAATTAACGTTCAAAACAAGATATATATCTGTAACAGCGCTCCGGGCTGCGCTCCGGTCCGCTTACTTTTCGCGAAACGGAACTTTGCGATGCGAAGCTGATTGGCTCCCCGGTGTCTGTCAACATTCTAAACAGTCCTGAGCGGCCGCCATCTTATCTCTCGGTAGGATCGAGAGAGAAGAAGAGGTGAAAAACGAAGGGGGAATTTAATGAAAGGGGGCAAGGTATACCCCTCTTGACCCCCTAGGAATGGTGTTGGGGTTATTAAAGGGTCCCGTGGGGAAAATAAAAAAAAAAAATTTGTCACGGTAGAAGCGCTTCACGGGCCGCGAACTGGGCCGCAAACTGGTAGCGAAATGGGAATTCGCCATTTTGTGCTTCGTTTTAATTAAATTACTAGGTATAAGGGGGTGCGGGAGACGTATCCTAATCCCTTATGTTTTCTGAGGGTGGCTGAGGAGGCTCATATATGTTGATACATGTCTTCCAGCGGCTGTGCGTGAGCTTTTTTTTTTTTTTGCTGCGTGACGTCTGTTAACGTTCGATTCGATGGAAATCAGGAAGTGTTGACCGCCAATTTGTCAGTGCGATAAAATATTTTGTTATAAATGAATCCTTATTGATAAACATTGTCTGCGCCATCTTGCCTTTTTTCCAATGCCACAATTTTGTCGTGCACGGCAGCCATTTTAGATGCCAGGCCGGTCCCAGGATATCACCTAGCCCTGCGGATGTAGTTTATGGCCCCAGCTGGAGAGAATCCAGACATGCCAACCCTCCCGATTCAGGCGTGAGACTACTGATTTCAGTGCTAGTCTCCCGCCTCCCGATTTCTGCAAGCAAAAACCCGGGGGCATATTACCAACAACTAGCGATAATTTTTGTCTCTAACTTGTTTAGAGACAAAAATTATCGCCGCACATCGGTGATTTTTATCGCAGATAAACCTTGCTATTAGCAAGGTTTATCGCAAATGCGATAAAAAACGGCCGCAATGCATGAATATCGCTGAAAAGTCAGCGATATTCATGCATTATCGAGCAAATGCTCTTAGCCATGTTATCCACCTCCCATTGGATAACATGGCTAAGAACTGCTCAGGGCAGGTGTTAGCTTTTTGAGATATTCGCGCTTAGCGCGAATATCTCCAAAAGTTGGTAATAGGAGATAGCGATGTTAGGGACTGTTTCCAGTCGCTAACATCTTGGCACGCCCACTTTGCATGTCATTAGTGATAAATATCACTGACATGCAAAGCGGGGCCCAAGATGGTCGCTATCTCCTTTTAGCTGTCACTAACTGGTGTTAGCGACAGCTTGGTAATAGGGAGATAATTTTATCTCCGCTTTCTTGGCTTTTAAAGCCAAAAAAGCGGAGATAAACCCCCTTGATAATATGCCCCACGATTCCTCGGGGGTTTCAGCTGACAAGGCTTGGTATTGTGTTACGTGGTAATTCTTCCAGGAAACGTCAGAGGGTCGATGCAGGGGTTCTAGAAGGGGTGATAAACCATTTAAGCCTCATGAACAAGCGCATGGTCTTTTAAAGTTCTGTGAAGTACTCGGGGCGGCGGTGTGTGTGTGTCCTCTTTCAGGAGCGGGCGGGGGGGGGGGGGGCACTGCCAGCAACTTGCCAGGCCAGGCAGTGTTCAACACTTGCATCACCCTTTCTCTGCCTGCTATTGCGCTCCATGCTTCGGAAAGGTAAGAAAAAGAACGTGCATTTGAGTTTGAAATGTCCGATCCTGTAGCAGTACACTTGCAAAGCCCACACATGACAATAACACGATTCAAGGCCCCATTCACCCGATTTTTAAAAAATATATAGCACTCCAACAAAGTAGGATTATAAAACTTTATTAACTTTTAAATATAACGAACGGAACAAAAACTGTAACAAACATTTAAACATTTTTGACAAAAAAAAGCAATAATGGTCAGAAGCTGTCTTTTGTGCGAATAGTCCCAAGGCAGCACAACGTGCTGAGTTCTGGACGGCACCCAGGTGATGTCACCTGGGTGCCGCACTGGTTTTTGGGATCCTACAATGCAGCTCAGAAAAACAGCGTGGGGCGTCCCGGGTGGTGCGGGGGGAGGCCTCGTCAGTAGCGGTCTGTTGTGCGAATAGTCCCAAGGCAGCAGAACGCGCTGAGATGTGGATGGCACCCAGGTGATGTCCAGTAAACTGCTGCACTGGTTTTGGTATCCTACAATGCTGCTCCGAAAATTGGCGTGGGGCGGCCCGGGGGGGGGCGTGGGGGAGGCGGCGTGAACGGGCCTCCCCAGGTGGCGGCCATCCAGCTGAGTTGCGCCCGCTCTTGTGGCTACAGCGTCTCGCTCACCATGTAGTTGAGTTGCTCCCACTCTTGCAGTGCAGCGATAGGCGGCTGCCACAGGACTCTTAAAATGGCGGCCGGCTCTTCGGTTTTGGGCCTGGTCCACTAAAATGGCCCTGGGACACCTTGGAACTCGGACGCTTGCCTGCTAGGGCTTGGGCTCCATTCTCGAAAGCGTCCCCTCAGCCGTGAAGATTCTACAAAAGTCTTGGGGGCCCTCGACTCCTGCAGGCTTCCGGTGGGGAGCGGCTGCCATGATTGCTCGCGGAATGACCACGACGGAGCCACGAGATGGTGGTGCTCTCATGCTGACGCCAGCTTCAGTCTGAATCATCCAGAAACAAGGTGGGGCTTTCATCGTTTGGGAAAAAAAAATGTTCTAAACCACTGAAAAGTGTTATTTTTTTGGTCATATGACCAAGCCTTCCATCTTTAGGAAACCAAAAGTAAAATGAACCAATGAAAAGTTTTATAAACAAGTCACATGACCTGTTATGCGGCATAGGGCTACAAAAAGCGTAGAAAATCCGTTGGCACGTGAGGCGGCGTCAGTAGCGGACCGATGTGCGAATAGGCCGAAGGCAGCACAACGCGCCGAGATCCGGATGGCACCGAGGTGGTGTCCAGCAAATTGCCGTACTGGTGTGGCCATCCTACAATGCTGCCCCGAAAGACGGCGTGTCCAGCTGAGTTTCGGTCACTCTTGCGGTACAGTGACTCGAACGCGCCGAGATCCGGATGGCACCGAGGTTGTGTCCAGCAAGTTGCCGCACTGGTGTGGCCATCCTACAATGCTGCGCCGAAAGTCGGCGTGGGGTGCCCCGTTGGCTTATGAGGTGATGTCAGTAGTGGACCGATGTGTGAATAGGTCGGAACCAGCACAAGGCGCCAAGATCCGAATGGCAAGTCCTGGATGTTGAGTGCCATAGTTGAGAGTTCTGAGCAGTGCTTGTAAGACTATCTGAAGCTGATTTGCACCTGCTGCAGCTTCACTATTGCCCGAGGTGGTGTCCAGCAAATTGCCGCACTGGTGTGGCCATCCTACAATGCTGCGCCGAAAGACGGCGTGTTCAGCTGAGTTCCGGTCACTCTTGCGGTACAGTGACTCGAACGCGCCGAGATCCGGATGGCACCGAGGTTGTGTCCAGCAAGTTGCCGCACTGGTGTGGCCATCCTACAATGCTGCGCCGAAAGTCGGTGTGGGGTGCCCCGTTGGCTTATGAGGTGATGTCAGTAGTGGACCGATGTGTGAATAGGTCGGAACCAGCACAAGGCGCCAAGATCCGGATGGCAAGTCCTGGATGTTGAGTGCCATCGTTGAGAGTTCTGAGCAGTGCTTGTAAGACTGTCTGAAGCTTATTTGCACCTGCTGCAGCTTCACTATTGCCCTGGTGTGGCCAAAGATCGCCCATGACATAGGCGGCCGGCTCCCGAGGTCCGGCGGAACTTTTTTCCTTTTCCTTTCTGCTTCTTGTCCCACAATCCGTTTCACCTGAAGACACGACCAGGTCCCTGAATGTGTGCAGGGGGACGCTATTGATTGAATGAAAATGGCGGCTTGACACAAAGCTGACTCAAGCGTTGCTGTTGATGCTATACAGACAAAAATTGGTTTTCAGTTTGTACATTCTTCAGGATTTTTTTTTCCATCCAAGGCTGATTGAGAGTTTGTAGAAAAATGGCTTCAGATTTTCCACATATTACTCTTCAACATTCTTCCTAAATGTAACAATGTGAGACTCACTAGGAGAACGGCTGTTTATCTTTCCTTTCAAAATGCTGCCGACAATATTTTCTGAATGGAAGACACCATCTTGTAGCATAAAGGGCCGAAAGGGGTTCTGGTCTGGCCGATGGTTGGCGGAGACATTTTGACTATATCTTGGACCTGCCCGGCCTCGCCCAAAATGGCGCCGGTATAAATGGGACTCGTAACTCCTTGTTGTGTACTGGTTGAACAACCTTGATATCACGAGATATGAATGCAGTTTTGATGCTCATGGCGGGCGGGGACGAGAATTGATTGAATATTTCGACATCCCTATTGATATTAAGTTCTGATGTGTTATTGATTACTGTACTATTGAAAGTTCGAATTAACGTCACCCATGGTACTTGCACGCAAATGTATATCTAGATAACTTTTTTGTAAGTGGCCCTGTCGTATTTTAATTACAAAATGTACGTCCACCGATTCCGCAACTGTTAGACACCTTAGTTCTTGCAACCTAATGGCTCGTTCGTTACGTTCCTCTATAATGTAAATGTCTCCTCATCATATACGATTTCAGTTTGCTCCGTGGCCGGCCCACGTGGTTATAGGCCCGTATTTGTATACTGACATTTTCACAATAAAGGTTTTTAAAACAAAACATGGTAGTAGTATTTACATTGGTAAAGTTTTTACTTTTAGTCACTGTTTTCGAATCAGTAAAAGGCAAGTGAAATAAAGCAGTCCAATTACATGACGGATAAAAGGTATAATATGTAGGAACGCAGTAAAGATAAATGTTCAAGGGCAGTTGTGTTTTCCACTCCTGCAACATAAAGTGATCGATAAGAATCTGATAATCAGGCGTATCGGCGACTAAGACAGCAGGCCGAGTCTCTTTTACTCAACGGCTCCGTCATGGAACGAAGAAACGCCCTTTTTCTCGAAAAAGGAATATATTTTACTTGCAGGACAGTTGAAAATTTTCCGGGAAAGTACATTAGCCTGGAATATTATAACATATATGTTATAAAAAAAAAAGTTCGCAATCAATAAAAAGCGTATTTTTTAGGTCATATGACCAAGCTTTTCATTATTAAAATAACAAAAGTAAAATGAACCAATAAAAAGTTTTATTAACAAGTCACATGACCTGTTATGCTTAGGTTACGTGCTGCGCGCCGCGCCCCGGATCACTTCCGGGTGCGCTAACGCGGCGTGTCATATAACGCATTACGCGACAACGTAGGTCAAGAATATAGTCAAAATGTCTCCACCAACCAGCGTTCGGAACACAACCCCTTTCAGCAGTCCAAAAAGTTCTGTAAAATGACAACAGAGGGGACAGGCAACAAGAACCATCAGTCAAAGAGGGGAGGGCAAGTTCTTCTCTACCGGGTCATGTTGGGGTGCTACCGGAACTGATCGAATTGGTAGTCTACAGTGTTTCTGGATGTTTCAGACTAAAGCTGGCGTCAGCATGAGAGCACTACCATCTCGTAGCTCCGTCGTGGCCATTCCACGAGCAGACATGGCAGCCGCTCCCCACCAGAAGCCTGCGGGAGTCGGGGGCCCCTAAGACTTTTGTAGAATCTTCACGGCTGAGGGGACGCTTTCGAGAATGGGACCCAAGCCCTATCAGGGAAGCGTCCGAGTTCCAAGGTGTCCCAGGGCCATTTTAGTGGACCACGCCCAAATCTGAAGAGCCGGCCGCCATTTTGAGAGTCCTGTGGCAGTCGCCTATTGTTGCATCGCAAGAGCGGGAGCAACTCAACTACATGGTGAGCGAGACGCTGTAGTCGCAAGAGCGGGCGGTAAACAGCTGAATGGCGGAAGAGGCACAGTGTAGCAAAAGCGGGCGGAATGGCAACTAAAACGGTAAAGGGGCGCCCCACTACAGCGTGTCTTCAGGTCAAACGGATTGTGGGACAAGGTCCAGAATAGAAGAGTCATCAAAAGGCAAAAAGTTCCGCCGGACCCCGGGAGCCGGCCGCCTATGTCGGGGCGATCTCAGGCTAAACCGGTGCTATAAGACTTGGGGAGGGGGTCGGAGCCAAGCGTCTTCTCCGAGTCCGTGCCATCAACCCGCCCCTCGGGGGCCTCCGTCAAGCGGTTTAGGGAGGTACCATATCACATTGTTTTCAAATGCAGTCAGGTCCACAAACGACACTCACTTACTTTGAGAATAGTGAAGCTGCAGTAGGTGGAAATAAGCTTCAGACAGTGTTACAAGCGCTGCTCAGAACTCTGAACTATGGCACCCAACATCCAGAACTTATGCCATTTGAGAATGGCAGTGATATTGAAGCAACTCAGGGACCAAAACCATTAACGTACTTTCACGTATGAAAATCTTACTTGGGGAGGGGGCAGGAGCGAAGCGCCCCCTCCCAGTCCGCGCCACCACACCGTATGTTGAAAATCTGAAGCCATCGTTCTACAAACTCAACCAACCTTGGATGGAAAAATCTAGGAAAATGTACAAACTGAAAACCAGTTTTGGTCTGCATAGCATCAGTAGCAACGCTTGCTATCAGAGTGCATGAGTTTCATGCTCGATCGATTGAGCTAGCCGGATCGGGCAATAAAAAGTATAAAATAGTTATGTAAATAGTTATTTAATAAAATGTTTTACCCTGTTTCTTTGCTGGTGTGTTGTCTATATTTTTAATATTTGCATAGGGTTTGTCGTTATTTTGTCACTAACCATGTCATGAATGATGTAATATGTGACATCATCAGCAGTGGATTGCGGGTGCGCGATATATAGTTAGTGGAACTAACTATATATGAAATTTCAATGGTTTTGTGTGAGTAAAATAAGGTTTTGAAAAGGCTAATCCCTAACTATATATGGTCTATAACCAATGGTTTTTTCAGTGAATATATATATATATATATATATATATATATATATATATATATATATATATATATATATATATATATATATATATATATATATATTTATATATGTATGTTGAAGTAATCCAAGAGAGACGTTTTTCATAAGACACGGTAACCATTGGTTGACAAATAAATTTTCTGTAGCAAAAATAAGGCCTAAAATTCAAACAAAAAAACAAATTTTGTGATAAGATATATTAAAGTGTGATAAATCATAATCATAAATCATAATAAACAATGTGAGCATAAAAACAGTAGTTGGAAGTGTCAGCAAAATATACGTCCAACAACCAATGACATGCCATGTAACTTAATAACTCTAAATTCATTTAGAATAAAAAGGGTAGAACCTTACAGGGTAGAGAAATAGACATTCATAGACTGTAAACATGGTTAACTCAGATCTCACTATGCATCACAGCAAAATAATAATATACATTTTTAATATGTATATATTTATTATATATAGAAAGGGGGATGTCACAGAATTTTATTTCTTTAATTTACAAGAAGACATATAAGTCTTCTGTAAGATTAAGGCCATTAGGAGCTCTGGTATCGAGCAAAAGGATGAAATCCGCTTCTTTCTGTCTTAGAAGACGTTCACGATTGCCTCCCCGGCCGGGGACGGGCACTGAGCATAGGACAGTGTATTCTAAATCCTTCAATTGGTTATTGTGAACAGATTTAAAGTGTCTTGCGACAGGGTAATCATTATTGCTGTTCACAATAGCGCGTATATGCTGTAGAATGCGCTGGTGCAGCGGGAGTTTAGTACTCCCGATATATTCCAAATTGCAGGTGCATTTCAGTTTGTAGACTGCAAAGTCTGACCTGCAAGTTAGGTGTTCTGTTATAGGAATTTTCTTGTCGCTAAAAGCCGATGTGTAGTATGATGAATTGTGTGCAAAAGTGCACGCGCGACAAGAGGTGCACTTAAAAAAACCTGTTTTGAAGAACCAGGGTTTTTTCGGCAATACTTCTGGCATTGGTTTATCTAGGGCATCTCGCATTGACGGTGCACGTCTAAATGTAACAACTGGCATTTTTGGTAAAATAGGATTTAGGATATTGTCAGTGAGGACAATTGGCCATTCTGAACAGATAATGCGACGGATAGCTCTTTGTTGTAAACTAAAAGTTGTAATTAGTCTAATGGAGCAATCTGATTGAGACTCTTGCACAGATTTAGGCTCCAACAAAGTGTCGCGATCATGAGATTTTGCTTTAGCTAAAGCCTGTTCTAGTATAGATTTTGTATAACCTCTTCTCAGGAACCTTTGTACTGAGGACTCAAGACAAGCATTAGCAGTCGTGACATCGCTACAAATACGGCGAATTCGGATGAATTCGCCATACGGTATGCTGTTAATGGTATGGTTCAGATGTGCGCTCTTAGCGTGAAGAATGGAATTTCCCGCAGTTATTTTGCGGAAAAGTTTAGTTTTCAATTCAGCATTCTCCACATACATTTGAACATCTAAGAACTCAGCTGAGTCTTTGTTAATGGAAGCAGTGAACTTAAGATTTAGATTGTTGTTATTAATTTCATCAACAAAAGACACTGCTTCTGAAGTAGTTCCATTCCAAAATATACATACATCATCGATGTAACGCCAATAATGGGCGATATGTGGCAACCATTTGGCGTGTGTGACTTTAAGTACGCGGTCCTCCCACCAGCCAACATGAAGGCATGAATTGCTGGGGGAGAAGCACGAACCCATTGCCACACTGCGTAGTTGATGGTAAATGTTGCCCTGGAATTTAAAATAGTTAGAAGTCAAACATATCCGGATCATTTCCAATAGCATTGAATTGTGCCCTCGAAACATTATGTCACGTTTGTTTAAGTAGTACTCAGAATCATACAATCCCTGGGAATGGTTAATAGAAGTGTATAATGACTCAATGTCCATAACCAATATTTTATAATCAGGATGCCATCGTACATTTTGCACCTTGTTAAGAAAGTCTGTGGTGTCTTTGAGAAATGAGGGCAAAGAAATCATATGTGGTTGCAGAAAATAGTCAACATATTTGGAAATCTTTTCATTGATACTACCGATTGCAAAGATGATCGGGCGTCCAGGTACAGGGGATACCATCTTGTGAATTTTGGGAAGGAAATACAGAAATGGGGTGATCGGATTTTCTACATTAAGAAAATTATATTCATTCTTGGAAAGTAGGCCAGATTTATACCAGTTTGACAATTTCTTCCTAGTAGTGATCTCACTATTTACCATCACATGTTGACTTGATAAACTGTAGCATGAGGAATCTGAAAGTTGTCGATTGGCCTCAAGAAGGCGTGCATGTTTTATTTCGCGCCCACGGTGGAACGCCCTCAGTGAGCCGCCAAGCATTGTGGTGCTTATAGTTCTCATTATTTCCATTTTCTTTTTTTACCCTCCATTGGGAATCTTTTGTCATGCAAAGTCAATCGTGCCACTTGCGAAACCCACTTTTAAGGCTTGCTGTGATCCTTGCCAGAGCAGGTTTCTGGCGTCGCCTGTCTACCCTTGAATCGCTTTTACAGCACAACAGGGGGGTTCCTTTCAGGTAGACACTGGCGCACTTGCAGGAGGTGCTTAGCTACGGTAGAACCAAACCGTTTCGTATTTTTCCAAACCTTCTCCCAGCAGAGAAGAAAATAGCCACACACCGCAACAGAGTTTGCATTCACTTGTCCTTTATTCCTTCAGCAATCCTGACATGTTTCGTTCTACCAAGAACTTTTTCAAAGGTTATGCTTCACGGAGATAAGCGCCACTGCTAATGATCTTTAGCCTCGCACAGGTGTGCATGTTTCATTTCACGCCCACGGTGGAACGCCCTCAGTGAGCCGCCAAGCATTGTGGTGCTTATAGTTCTCATTATTTCCATTTTCTTTTTTGACCCTCCATTGGGAATCTTTTGTGATGCAAAGTCAATCGTGTCACTTGCGAAACCCACTTTTAAGGCTTGCTGTTATCCTTGCCAGAGCAGGTCTCTGGCGTCGCCTGTCTACCCTGAATCGCTTTCACGGCACAACAGGGGGGTTCCTTTCAGGTAGACACTGGCGCACTTGCAGGAGGTGCGTTGCTACGGTAGAACCAAACCGTTTCGTATTTTTCCAAACCTTCTCCCAGCAGAGAAGAAAATAGCCACACACCGCAACGGAGTTTGCATTCACCTGTCCTTTATTCCTTCAGCAATCCTGACATGTTTCGTTCTACCAAGAACTTTTTCAAAGGTTATGCTTCACGGAGATAAGCGCCACTGCTGCTGATCTTTAGCCTCGCACAGGTGTGCATGTTTTATTTCGCGCCCACGGTGGAACGCCCTCAGTGAGCCGCCAAGCATTGTGGTGCTTATAGTTCTCATTATTTCCATCTTCTTTTTTGACCCTCCATTGGGAATCTTTTGTGATGCAAAGTCAATCGTGCCCCTTGCGAAACCCACTTTTAAGGCTTGCTGTGATCCTTGCCAGAGCAGGTTTCTGGCGTCGCCTGTCTACCCTTGAATCGCTTTCACAGCACTACAGGGGGGTTCCTTTCAGGTAGACACTGGCGCACTTGCAGGAGGTGCGTTGCTACGGTAGAACCAAACCGTTTCGTATTTTTCCAAACTTCTCCCAGCAGAGAAGAAAATAGCCACACTCCGCAACGGAGTTTGCATTCACGTGTCCTTTATTCCTTCAGCAATCCTGGCATGTTTCGTTCTACCAAGAACTTTTTCAAAGGTTATGCTTCACGGAGATAAGGGCCACTGCTGCTGATCTATAGCCTCCCACAGGTGTGCATGTTTCATTTCACGCCCACGGTGGAACGCCCTCAGTGAGCCGCCAAGCATTGTGGTGCTTATAGTTCTCATTATTTCCATTTTCTTTTTTGACCCTCCATTGGGAATCTTTTGTGATGCAAAGTCAATCGTGCCACTTGCGAAACCCACTTTTAAGGCTTGCTGTGATCCTTGCCAGAGCAGGTCTCTGGTGTTGCCTGTCTACCCTTGAATCGCTTTCACGGCACAACAGGGGGTTTCCTTTCAGGTAGACACTGGCGCACTTGCAGGAGGTGCGTTGCTGTGGTAGAACCAAACCGTTTCGTATTTTTCCAAACCTTCTCCCAGCAGAGAAGAAAATAGCCACACACCGCAACAGAGTTTGCATTCACTTGTCCTTTATTCCTTCAGCAATCCTGACATGTTTCGTTCTACCAAGAACTTTTTCAAAGGTTATGCTTCACGGAGATAAGCGCCACTGCTGCTGATCTTTAGCCTTGCACAGGTGTGCATGTTTTATTTCGCGCCCACGGTGGAACGCCCTCAGTGAGCCGCCAAGCATTGTGGTGCTTATAGTTCTCATTATTTCCATTTTCTTTTTTGACCCTCCATTGGGAATCTTTTGTGATGCAAAGTCAATCGTGCCACTTGCGAAACCCACTTTTAAGGCTTGCTGTGATCCTTGCCAGAGCAGGTCTCTGGCGTTGCCTGTCTACCCTTGAATCGCTTTCACGGCACAACAGGGGGTTTCCTTTCAGGTAGACACTGACGCACTTGCAGGAGGTGCGTTGCTACGGTAGAACCAAACCGTTTTGTATTTTTCCAAACCTTCTCCCAGCAGAGAAGAAAATAGCCACACACCGCAACGGAGTTTGCATTCACTTGTCCTTTATTCCTTCAGCAATCCTGGCATGTTTCGTTCTATTAGAAACAAATCCAATAATGCGCGCTCTCAGGAGTCTTTGCAAATAAGAATTTAATCCAGGTTGCGCGTTTCGGAAGCGAACTTCTTTGTTCCCACGAGGAAACCATGACACAGTGTAGTTTACATAGTGATGATACAGGAAATGGAAAGGAGGCTTCTGAGTCTGTAAACAGTCGCCATCTTTGAATGTGCAAATTGCAAATCAGATTCAGCTTGTGCAAACATACTTCAAAAATCCTATGTACATATTTACAATGATGAGTTATTCATACATTTCATAAAGAGTTTGCAACATTAAAGTGGCACACATGCACGTGATTGTAAAGAACTGCAGTATAGCTGGCAGTGCTGACACAGCTAAATCGCGCTTCATTGTCTACAAGGCATCCTGTCTCTTAAAGGGAAATATTGCCACTAGGACCCAGGAAAGGACCCTGTGTACGGAGTCCTAATCTCCTGAGCGTGCCATGGCTGCTTGCCGCAAAGCGCATATACAACACAAAGTGTTTAAATATACATGCCATACAGTGATGGGAAAGTAACCAGTGGCTATTCAAAGCAATGTAAATACAGTGACTGCTTTCAGCGTATTGAGCACAAAAGTCTAATAGGTGAATGCATGCTTCTGCTATAGTGGCGTATATGAGACCTATAAGAGATCATGCTGTAATGTGCAACAGACCAATACTGGGGCCAAGTGACAATGTTTACGAAAAACGAACCAGTTCCAGTAACAAAAACAAGGCTCCTAAAAAAGTGACATGAAATGAAAAGATAATTGAAGTCTTATCTACGCTTCAGGTGGTGCAATCGTGGTGAGGTGAAGAAAAGGGTTGGTGGTCCGTGAAGTGCCCAAAAGTGTTTGGTGGGCCCCTTCCTTTCCTCCTGTGAAAAATAGAGAAAGAAAATTCAGGTCAAAATGATAGAATATTCAAATATTACTTACATATATATATAAACACATGTTGAAGAAACCATTTGAGACAACAGTTATACATGCAACATAATGACTCTGATCAGAAAACCCTGTAGGCTACCCCTCTATTCCTCCAATAAATGGGTTGCCAATTCCTCATCCACATTATGGCCATAAGGGTACATTGTCTCCAGTTCTAGGATCCACATGGACTCCCTTTTCCTGAGTTTCAGTTCGCGATTACACCCTCTAGGACTTCCTAGTACTTGTTCAATGATAAAGAAACTAAGAAGTGAACAGTTTGCTAGATGGTATTCAGCAAAATGCCTAGCCACTGGATACTGGGGATTCCTGTTGTGAATGGCCCTGAGACGTTCAAGTATTCTTTTCTTTGCCGTGTGTGTGTTGCTCCCTACATAGCGTTTTTCACATGGGCATGTCAGTACATAGGTGACATAGTTGGTACTGCATGTGAGACATTGAGAGTTTTTTTTCTTTGTATCATTGTGGTCCATACTGAAATCTTTAACCATCTGACTAAAGCGACACGCTTTGCAATGTCCGCAAGGGTAAAAACTTTTGAGGTTATGGATGCTAATATTGGGGGTGGTTGTAATATCACCACGCATAAGCATGTCTCTAAGACTGCGGCTTTTGCGGTAGGTGATCCAGAGTCTTGCACTAATACTTGGTTCTATGATGTTATCACTTTTTGAGATTTGCCAGTTATCGTTGGGAATTTTTTGTATTTTACGAGAACTGTTGTTAAATGTCAGGATCACCCTTGTTTCAGGTGGGTTGGTGTCCTTTTCTTTCTCAGCAAGAGTAGTAAGCCTCTCAATATTTTTTATTTTATTCACCTCCCTTTTCAACACCCATTGAGGGTATCCTCCCTCTCTAAAGCGGTTGATCATAATTTGTTCTTCTTGCTGATAGTTCTCTTCGGTGCTACAGTTTCTTCTCACTCTCAGCAACTCACCATAAGGAATACTCCATTTGAGATTGTCCGGGTGGTTGCTGAGAGCGTGAAGGACACTGTTGCCTGCTGTATCCTTCTTGAAGAGCCTTGTTTCAAGTTTCTGATCGACTGCTTTGATTTTTACATCCAGAAATTCAATTTCCATTTTGTTGATGTGTTGGGTAAGTACTATATTGTAGGTATTGTTGTTGAGTTTTTTGACAAACTTGTTAGCCCCTTCCTCACTACCTTCCCGGATGACAAAGAGGTTGTCAATGTACTGCATCCAGGTTTTGACCTTTTTGAAATCCCTAGAAAGACTTGCGTCCTTCCTGATCGCCTCTTCCCAAAGGCCCAGGAACAAGCAAGCAAAACTGGGGGCAAAGCATGTTCCCATTGCAGGCCCTAGTATTTGTTTAAAGAGTACCCCATTAAACATGAAGGTGTTATTCTGTAAACATTGGTACATCATTTCAATTAACATTCTAGTGTGTTCAAGATATACTATGTTCCTATCATTAAGAAAATGAATACATGCACAAATGCCCTGGTCATGATCAATGATGTTGTAGAGACTGGATACATCCATAGTGACAAATAGGTCATTGGATGTCCAAACAATGTCATTGATTTTACATAAAAAATCTTTTGTGTCTCTGATGTATGACGGTGGTAAAGTTACATATGTCTGTAAAAAGTGATCACCGTATTTGGAAATGTTTTCAAACACACTCCCCAGCGATGAGACAATAGGTCTTCCCGGGGTTACCTGTGGATCCTTGTGGACCTTAGGGAGCAAATAGATTATAGGTCCTTTGGAATAATCTTTTTTCATAAGCAGCTATTCCTCCCATGTAATTAAACCTTCTTCCTGCCATCTACTAAGTCTGCTCCATGTTTCAAGTATACTGTCATTATATGTTTTGGTGTCTGTTCTTATGTAAAAGGAAATATTTTTCAACTGTCTTAGGGCCTCAGTTATATACATGTTTTTGCTCAGAAGTACAATGTTACCCCCTTTATCCGCAGGGCAGATGACAAATTCATTATTGTTAGCAAGAGAAGATATAATCTCTCTTTGTTTCATAGTTAAGTTGCCTGTAACAAAGTTGTATGCATTTCTCGTATGTTTGTATTCCATCAGTGCTTTAGTCACTACCTCATGAAATGTATCAACATTATCATGTGGGTGGTTAGGATAGAAAATGGATCTGGGTTTGAATGGGGTTTTCACAGCTTTATCAATGGGAATTTCCTTCAATTCCTGCGAGTTGTCAAGTTCCTGTATGACATTAAAGGCTTTATAATCCCCAATAGTAAGACTAGTGGCATTCGTAGTCTGTGGTTCATGAACGGCACTACCTTTTAAAGTGTGCCACTTGGTCAACTTGAGCTTCCTAACGAATTTAAAAAAGTCAATTCTGGTCTCGGAGTAATTAAACATCTCTGTTGGGCAGAATGAAAGTCCCATCCAAAGAGTACTTTTCTCAAGGGGTGAGAGGGTGCGGTTAGTTAGATTAATGATTGTTTTATTTACCATGTTTGTATCCATCATGGTTACATCCTCTTTCTTGATCCCTGTCCGGTTCCCACTGACTTTGTGCTTTCCTTTTTTGTATCTTGTCTTTGCGCCGGCTTCATCGTTGTTTACTTCGCCCCTGCCTCTTCCCCATCCTCTTCTTCTTCCCCGTTGGCCTCTTCCTCGTGGTGTTGGTTGGGGGGTTGTGGTCACCACTTGCCGCCCCCTCCTCAGCATGCGGTACTCGTCTAAAAAAGTCGCGGGACGAGTAAGGACTTCTACTTCTGAGATTGTACTTGAAGTGTGTACTGAGACATCAGTATCGGAATCACTGGTCACGGTGTCTGAAATAGGCGCTCTTTGTTCACTTTGTGTTGTTGCCTGATCCAGAGAGCTGTTGGTTTGTTGTGGTTGGAAATTGTACAAGTGATCCTACTTCCGGCTATAAGTCAAGATGCGGCCACTTTCGTAATCTCCACAATCACAGTGTAATTTTCGTTGTTTTCTTCGCTTGATATTATCCTCATATATTGTCATCTCTTTAAACAAATACTGGGGACTGCAATGGGAACATGCTTTGCCCAAAGTTTTGCTTGCTTGTTCCTGGGCCTTTAGGAAGAGGAGACTAGGAAGGACGCAAGTATTTCTCAGGATTTCAAAAAGGTCAAAACCTGGATGCAGTACATTGATGACCTCTTTGTCATCTGGGAAGATAGTGAGGAAGAGGCTAACTAGTTTGTTAAAAAACTCAACAACAATACCTACAAAATAGTACTTACCCAACACATCAACAAAATGGAAATTTAATTTCTGGATGTCAAAATCAAAGCAGTAGATCAGAAACTCGAAACAAGGCTCTTCAGGAAGGATACAGCGGGCAACAGTGTTCTTCACGCTCTCAGCAACCACCCGGACAATCTCAAATGGAGTTTTCCTAATGGTGAGTTGCTGAGAGCGAGAAGAAACTGTAGCACCGAAGAGAACTATCAGCAAGAAGAACACCTTATGATCAACCGCTTTAGAGAGAGAGGATACCCACAATGGGTGTTGAATAGGGCGGTGAATAAAATTTAAAATATTGAGATGCTTACTACTCTTGCTGAGAAAGAAAAGGACACCAACCCACCTGAAACAAGGGTGATCCTGACATTGAACAACAGTTCTCGTAAAATACAAAAAATTCTCAACGATAACTGGCAAATCTTAAAAAGTGATAACATCATATGGCCAGTATTAGTGCAAGACCCAGGATCACCTACCGCAAAAGCCGCAAGGTTTTTACCCTAGCGGACATTGCAAAGAGTGTTGCTTCAGTCAGATGGTTAAACATTTCAGTATGCCCCACAATGATAGAAAGAAAACAATTTCTCAATTTCTCACATGCAGTACCAACTATGTCATCTATGTACTAACATGCCCATGTAAAAAACACTATGTAAGGAGCACCACACACACGGTAAAGAAAAGAGTACTTGAACATCTCAGGGCCATTGTCAACAGGAATCCCCAGTATCCAGTGGCTAGGCATTTCGCTGAATACCATCTAGCAAACAGTTCACTTCTTAGTTTCTTTATCATCAAACAAGTCTTAGAGGGGTTAATTGTGAACTGAAACTCAGGAACAGGGAGTCCAAATGAATCCTAGAACTGGAGACAAAGTACCATTATGGCCATAATGTGGATGAGGAATTGGCAACCCATTTATTAGAGGAATAGAGCGGTAGCCTACAGGGTTTTCTGATCTGAGTCATTATGCTGCATGTATAACTGTTGTCTCAAATGGTTTCTTCAACTTGTGTTTTTATATATGTAAGTCATATTTGAATATTTTATAATTTTAACCTGAATTTTCTTTCTCTATTTTTCACAGGAGGAAAGGAAGGGGCCCACCAAACACTTTTGGGCACTTCACAGGCCACCAACCCTTTTCTTCACTTCACCATGAATGCACCACCTGAAGCGTAGATAAGACTTCAATTATCTTTTCATTTCATGTCACTTTTTTATGAGCCTTGTTTTTGTTACAGGAACTGGTTAGTTTTTCGTAAACATTGCCACTTGGCGCCAGTATTGGTCTGTTGCACATTATATCATGATCTCTTATAGGTCTCCTATATGCCACTAAAGCAGAAGCATGCGTTCACCTATTACACTTTTGTGCTCAATACGCTGAAAGCAGTCACTGTATTTACAGTGCTTTGAATAGCCACTGGTTACTTTCCCATCACTGTATGGCATGTATATTTACACGCTTTGTTTTTATAGACAGATGCCTCCCCTGCTTGGCAGCACCACTATAGTAAATTGATGGCACAGAGCACTACAATGTACTCGTGCATAGGCATCTATTAAGTATTGCTATGTACATGTGCTTTGCAGCAAGCAGCCATGGCACGCTCAGGAGATCAGGACTCCGTACACAGGGTCCTTTCCTGTGTCCTAGTGGCAATATTTCCCATTAAGAGACAGGATGCCTTGTAGACAATGAAGTGCCATTTTGCTGTGTCAGCACTGCCAGCTATACTGCAGTTCTTTACAATCAGGTGCATGCGCGCCACTTTAATGTTGCAAAATCTTTATGAAATGTACGAATAACTCATCATTGTAAATATGTACATAGGATTTTTAAAGTATGTTTGCACAAGCTGAATCTGATTTGCAATTTGCACATTCAAAGTTGGCTACTGTTTACAGACTCAGTAGTCTCCTATCCATTTCCTGTATCATCACTATTTAAACTACACTGTGTCATGGTTTCCTCGTGTGAAAAAGGAAGTTAGCTTCCGAAACGCGTAACCAGGATTGAATTCTTCTTTGCAAAGACGCCTGAGAGCGCCCATTATTGGATTTGTTTCTGAAACTATTTGCCGGTTCGTGCATCGCCGGCTCTGTCGCGCCACCGATCGAAGGGCTGAGTTTCCAGAAGGAGCATAGGATCGTTTATATCTATATATATATTCAAGCTCCTTTTGCACCGATAACACGAGTCACTCACAAGCGGGTGCTGTTACGCGGCGATGCCCCTCGTCACAAATGATTGCTCCAATTCCTCTATGATACCCAGCCGGGTTAGAAGAAAATACAGCACTCACTGGGTTTTCAGCAATCAGCAAAGGATTTATTCACAGAACAAACGCGTTTCGGGAAAGAATCCCTTCGTCAATGTTCACATCTGAACGCGCTGCATGGCGCCATTATCTGTATTCGCCGGGGTAGTTGAAACAAACATCAGACATCAACAAACTTTTTCGTTTGCGCGCCATCTTTGAATGTGCATTTCATTTCAATTCATTACTACAGTGATTGTTTCAATAAGATAATACCACCATCTAATCACGCCGTGTATCGGCGGGTAATGTAACACTTACAGAATGTTATTTTGGTGTTACAACAAAGTGAGGCCTTACAGGTATTATTTACCTGGACATCGCTTTCCTGAGGAATAGACGTTATAAAGCTATAACGTCTCCATTGGTATACGCATATCGTAAATTAAAATATCGGTTTCATTCAAAGATGGCGCGCAAACGAAAATGTTTGTTGATGTCTGTTGTTTGTTTTAACTACCCCGGCAAATACAGATAATGGTGCCGCGCAGCGCGTTCAGATGTGAACACTGACGAAGGGATTCTTTCCCGAAACGCGTTCGTTCTGTGAAAAAATCCTTTGCTGATTGCTGAAAACCCCATGAGGGCTGTATTTTCTTCTAACCCGGCTGGGTATCATAGAGGAATTGGAGCAATCATATATATATTCACTGAAAAAACCATAGGTTTCACACCAGTTATAGTTAGGAATTAGCATTTAAAAAACCTATTAAATTCAATGAAAAAACCATAGGTTTCACACCAGTTATAGTTAGCTGGAAATGTTACTGACATAAAACCATAGAAATTCCAACTTTATAGTTAGTTGGACTCACTATAACTATTACATCACTCATGACATCGTCAGTGACATCACTCATGACGTAACTGATGACACCAGCCAGTGAATGTGTGTCTTTCTTTAAAATTAATATGTTTAATATTTGTATTTGTAAAGGTTGATGGAAGAATAAATGGTTAAATAAGTGTGTAAATGGATGTTTTTTAAAAAAAAAATTATTGGTTAACTGCTTTAAGTGTATTTTATTGAATACATATATTAGCGAGTAACTTTTAAATATTGAAATATATGTATCAGTGTTTCACTTTGTGTATAAGTAGCTGCATGGGTTGGTGACTGACTCACTGTATGTGTTTTGAAAACAGCATATGTGCAGGACTGTATGGGTGGATGAGTGTGTATATATGTGTGTTAGTGAGTGAATGACTGTCTCACTATTGTGTTTTTTAGTAACGACATATATTTTATTCTAGTGTATGTGAGTTTTGATGTATATAAGTGAGTATATGTGAGAGTAAGAGATTGTAAGAGTTCCTGTTTAAATAAGTATATGTTTATATAAATGATTGTTTAAGAGAGTAAGTATTTGTAAGTTTCCTTAGAAGTAAAGAGGTAGTGTGTGTATAGTTTTATATGCAAATAAATGGATGTTCAATAATTTATTTGCATGTGTGAGTATGTGTGTGAGTAACTTTTGGATGACTGTTATTTCATGGATAACATTACACTAAAAGGAGGTCTGTCACTCTGTCACAAGGATGGTGTCATCAGTGATGTCATGAGTGATGTCACTGACAATGTCATGAGTGATGTAATATGTGACGTCATCAGCAGTGCATTGCAGGCGCGCTTGTTATAGTGAGTCCAACTAACTATAACCTTGGAATTTATATGGTTTTATGTCAGTAAAATTTCCAGCTAACTATAACTGGTGTGAAACCTATGGTTTTTTCATTGAATTTATTAGGTTTTTTAAATGCTAATTCCTAACTATAACTGGTGTGAAACCTATGGTTTTTTCAGTGAATTTCATAGGTTTTTTAAATGCTAATTCCTAACTATATATAGGGCCTCAAACCTATGAAATGTAATATTTTGTATAATGATTCCTATATTGTATATTTATATAATACTATTGCCCTGGTGCGCTCCCGGTGCGCGCCCCGGTGTGCGCACCGGAAAGTGCATTTTTTTGGAGCGCCCTGGGTCGCGCACCTGTGAGCGTCCCGTTAGCGCTATTGCCGCGAATGAAAACATCATGACGTATCGCGTCCGCGTGATATGCGCGGCGTAAGCGCACCCGGAAATACTCCAGCGAATACGATCGCGCAACGTAGTCATCTGATACGCTTACGCGACGCGCCCGGGGGCGCGTCGCGTAAGCGCGTCGGGTCATGTGACCAATGTTCCCTCTAAATATTTTCCTCTGTGTGCGGCTGTGTAAGGTCTCTGTGCGCTGCAACCAAGACTATGTGCATCAGGAACCAGACCACACGTGGGGGTGCAGCGCCAAATATCACTCCAAACTTTTGCTTAAAAAAGTGTATAGACAGTGCATTTCCACACATGCAGCACCACATGAATGGTCTTAAAGCAGGTTCTCAATTTAGATACACATGCCAAGACATGAACTGGTTACACAGGCAAGTACATTTCGGGTTCAGAAAAGTACAGGACTCCAATGGTGGTATTGTAATATGATTTTACTAAAGATCCTCAACTCGAGCACTGTTCATAGGGTGAGGAAATGTTAGGAGCCTATACAAGATCGCATATATACACAATTACATAACATATTTACAATTTGATATGCAAGCTACGGAGTAATGTGTGGATATCCGGTCAGAGATAGTTTGTGAAATGTGTGATATCCAAGAAACCATGTAGTGTGGAAGAGGGCCATTCACACAAGTCAAGTGCCATCACTGTTAATAGGAGCATGGCTGTGGGGCAGATTGTGAGCCTTTTTGACAATATTTATGCTACTTGCCGCAGCAGTTATGCATATACAAGGTGCTGCACATGAATACTTTCGAAAGGCACACAATCAGCCCTGCAACTGTGCTCTATTAACAAAAGAAATGCAAAGTCTCAAACACGATGTGTGCCTTCAAAATGGATGTATGTCACTACAACGCATACTTTTACAACGCATGCCATTACAACAAAACTTTTACAACGCAACATCCATTACAACGCATTCCATTACAACGCATGCCATTACAACACATTTCAGAAAACTACTATTACAACGCATTCCATTACAACGCATACTACCTTTACAACGCATACCATTACATAGCATATATGGTAAGTATTGGATAGTGTAGGGGTAAAAATTACTATTCTAACTCCAGGGGGTGCAACAGTAGGGTAAGTGTTGGATAGTGTAAGGGTACTATGCGTTGTAATTGTATGCGTTGTAATGACTGCGTTGTAATGACATGCGTTGTAGTGGTATGCGTTGTAGTGTCATGCGTTGTAATGGTTGCCTTGTAATGGCATGCATTGTAATGGATGTTTTGTGTTGTAAAAGTTTCGTTATAATGGTAGTGCGTTGCAAAAGTTGCGTTGTAAAGGTTGTTTTCCCTTCAAAATCCTCAGTTTTTAAACAACCAAAAGGCTGAGGACCTTTTTCTTGCTGAATGTTTATGGTACTCTAATATGATCCTTGTATACATTGTAATATTGTTGTTGGAGATGTTTGGAGTGTACTTTTTTGTTTTTTATTAACCGAATAAAGTGATTTAATATGGCTGACTGATATTCCTGGGTTTGCGCTTCTCCAGACAAAACTCTCCAAAAACATACATTCTGCTAGCATGAATGACATGGTATTCCTACACCTTGTAATCCCCATTGTTTTATGTAACATTTCCTGTACTCTGATTTACACACGTATAAGCCTTCATGTCTGTGTAATATATGCGTGATGTAAAGTGATCCAACATCCTAAGCTGGTATGAGAAGCACTATAAAATAAATGAAATATATATGAAGAGGGTCTATGCAGAGATGAGGGGCACTCTTGGAGAGTGGCAATAGGTGAACTTGTGGAAAAGAGAGCTATGAGAGGAGGGCTCCAATAAAAGAATGTTGCACCGGGTGCCTCCCGCGACAGCTGTCAACATCTCAAAGTAAATTTTTGTGAAAATATGGAATCTTCTTGCTGTAGACTGCAGCGTTCATCTTCATTTGGCAACTTCAACAATTGCCAAATACTGCGGGAAACAGTGCTTATTTTGTAAAACAATAAGTGCCATGGCTCAAAGCTTAGCTCCGAAGATGTGCATTATTTTCTGTCTGTGGCTCTGGATGAAAGTTTGTTGAGAAAAAATATTTAACAGTCCTCAGAAATTAGTGCTGCTGGGCGTGGGATCACTGGATTCACTTGAAGATGACTAGTACTAAGCAATTGGGCGAGGCTGTGGTTCAATTTATAGCAGGACCTTACCCGAAGCTGACATGTTTTGGATAATTTGTGGCAAAATCGTGCGGCTACGACCGTATTCTTAAATGTTTCATGTTCAAAAAAATATTTCTTTCAATAAACATCTCTCACTTCCATGAAATAATTGTTTACTCGCCATTGAAACACTTTAATATGCTGAAAAATCCATGTTTTTCTATTTTCTAGTCTACCATTTTCCTCACATTCGTTACCCGAGTTACATCTTTTAAGGCTCGGCTCGCGATCTTGCTCTTAGAGCCAGGCAAGACCCAGGTTCAGCTCTGCCCAAGGCTGTCCGTGTCCCTTAAGAAATGTAGTATCTTCTATGCCCTTTGATGCTGCAGCACCTGCCGCACCCCAGCCAGTGCTCCGAAGTAGCTACAAAGCGACATGTTCTAGGTCTGTGGAGTGGAGTCTGTGGAGTGGTGTGGCTCACTGGTTAGAGGCAGCAGACCCGGAAGCAGAGGACGGCCCGGGACCAGGGTTCAATTCCCGACGCGGCAGGGTCGTGAACCAGGGTCAGCAGACTCGATAATTCGCGCCTCGGTGCCTACTCTAGCCAGGGATCACACTCGGCAACTCTGGGCATTAGCTTGCCTCATCTCCACAACTGCCCCCCACAAACGCCGGGGATGCCTGATTTCACCTTGGAGATACCCAGTAGGGAACATCTCACAGGAAAAGCCAGGACGGGTTCCCCAGCGGTCTATAGCGCCAGGACGCCTCCGGGTAGCAGTGCGCTTTACAAGACACACACATTTACATTTACTAAAACCCTAAAATAAAAACATGCCATCTGCTGGGGATTGGGAGGTTTGTTGGAGGGGGTTGGGAGAGGGAAGGATCTAGGGTATATTTATATATTTCAAGACAATAAATGCAGCCTTCAAACAAATATGGATGGTCCTATGAGCATGAAAGAACACAAGATAGAGTTGAACACACAGCTTCGGGTGGGCAAATGAGTGGAAAAGAACTGCCCTTGTCAGGTTTTGTTCACACAAGATGTATGAACAAGCGCAGCTTGGATGGGCAAATGGACCTTATCTGCATGTCCTCAGGAAGCGGGTTTCACCAAGTAATAACTTTATGTAATCTCATCTGCCCTCTGAGAATTTCCGAACTTTCTGACCTTTGGAAATGCTGGCTGGCTTTCGTCTGTGCTGGAATGGCACATTCTCATCCAGCCAGCGCTTGTTAACAGGAGTCAGACATTGGCAGGTATTAATAGCCAGCATTAATAACACGCTGACTGATGTGCACAGAACCGCTATTCTGGCAATGGAAAGGAATGCCATGCACCTGAAGTGGGATAAACAGAGTCAGTGCCCCTCCACAAGCAGGGTCTGTAACAGGAGACACAAGGCAGGTTTAAACAGAAAAAGAGTCCGTAGTACAAGAGAATTGTCACGCTCTCATGGCTGCCACTTCGAGCAAGTGAAGACAAATCATCTCGCTTTCTTTAAAGACAAAAAAAAACAATCATTGGTGTGCAATGTGCATAAAAGAAACTGGAATGCAATGAGTAGAGCTGGGAAATGCAGTTAACATGGCATTTGTTTAACAAAGTCCTCGAACAATGGGAGCACCTTTCTGATTCGTGATCGCCTTCTGAGATTAGTGTCAACAGAGACAAAGGGCATGCAATTTCACAAATATCGGAACTACTGTGTGGAAACTGTTCTTATGGGTTATCATTAAACAGGTGCAGAACGAACTTTGGCAGCCTTGTCTTAACAGTGCAAGCTGCGGGGTTGATTATGAACCCTTTGAGGTAGTATTCATGTTAATTACAGCGCACAGGGGTGCCAAAATAAACATGAATACGAACACAAAGGGTCACAATCGGCCCCGTAGCTGTACAATTAAGAAAAGGAAAGCAGAGTCTCCAACACAGCTTGTGCTTAAAGCACACGTCGTGTTGGAGACACTGTTTTTCCTTTCTTAACAGTGCATGCGGCGGGGCTCATTGTGAACCCTTTGAGGTAGTATTCATGTTAATGGCAGCGCACACGGGCGCCGAAATTAACATGAATACGGTCTTGAAGGATTAGATGTTGTGTGCGCGCTAAATTCAGCACACTGCGCGCTTGGGGTGATATATGTGCGCGCACGCCCGCCCGCGCGGCTTATTGGGAACAGTGCATGTGACCTAAAAATAACACTTTTTATTGGTGCAGAACAGTTTTGGTTTCTAAATGATGAAAGCCCAGGTCATGTGACCTGAAAATAACACTTTTCATTGGTTCAGGACAGTTTTTTTCCAAATGATGAAAGACCCCACCTTTTTTGCTTATTCTGACTTTGTCCTTTGACTGAGGAAGACCTGTTTGGATATCTAACAGAAATATTTTGTACTTTAAAATGGCTACAGTAGCAGCAGCAGCTGGAGCATCTGCACCACCACCACCACCACCAAGAGGACCACCACAACATTACATTGGTGGTCAAGAAGAGGAGGAGGAGGAGGAGGGGAGAAGGTGGCTGCCAGAAGACAATACCCCATACAAGCCAAGGCAGCACATTGTATGGGAGTTTTTTTCTATCCCAGAGGGCAAGAAGAAAGTCAATGCGCCCAAGGTAACTTGCCAAATCTGTGGCACGGAACTTTCAAGGGGGAACCCTAACAAAAAATATTCATTTTGTAATAATACCATGATTAGACACATGCAGCGCAAGCATCCGAACAACTATGCTGCCGCAGAGGTGAGAGAACTGGTCAGTAACCATCCCCAATCTTCAACCACCACCTCCAAAAGAAATCAACCCACTCCATCGGGGCCAGAGACAAGGGAGACGATCCCTTGCATACTACCACGGTTTGGGGAATTCAGGATCACATGTATTTTTTGTGGTAAGACCATCTCCTATGGTGAGCATAGCATAAAGCTCATCCTCCTTGCTGGTGACAACCACAATTGCCCCAAAAAACCCTAATTTTTTCCTGATTTTTTTTTGCTCCAGTTGTGCCATTTTCAATTCCCTGTTTTTTGTTTCTCCCCATAAAAATAACAAAAAAATTTAAAATAGATCATAAAAGCCAAAAAAAGTACACAATGTTCAAAAAACATTAAAAAAATATAAAACAACAAAAAGAAGAAAAAAAACAGTTATTTTTAGAGCTACCTCCAAATTATAAAAAACGGCTACATTTTTTAAAAACTCTATCATTCTTTTTTCCCCATGGAACGCTCCCCGGTACGCACCGCGGTGCGCGTACCGGGCGCTTCCCCCGCGTAAATCAAATTACAGCCCCCACATCAAACCTAGGGGGTCAGGGGGGGTCTACTCTGCCCCCTTACGGTCATTTCCCCCTTTGTTTTTGCCACCTCTTGTGTCTCGATCCTACCGAGACACAAGATGGCGGCCACTTCGGACTGTTTGGAATGTTGACAGACACCCGAGAGCCAATCAGCTTTCCGTGCGCGAACTCGCGTAGCGCGCTGGTTAGCGCCCCGGTGCGCGTACCGGGGAGTGCTTATAGATATATATATTTTTTTGAACCTAAATACTGGAGCACATATCTTGAGACATAGCAAAGGCACATCGGGCTACCATTCCCTACAATTTCGCCAAGTTTGGTGGAAATCCATTCAGCCGTCCGGCTAAAAGTGAGGTCGACCGCCCTATGGAAATTAACATGGGGAAAACACGTTTTAGGATCCCCCTTTTCTCTCGGCCCCAGCTTGACAAATCCCCCCCAAACTTTCAGGGAAGGACCGGGGCGCCGCGAGGCAAATTTGAGGAAATTTTCAGGCAGATTCCTCAACCGGTGCCAAAGTTATTCACAATAGAATGTTGAGATTTCGTATTGAAAATAATCCTAACTATAACTACCTACTGGCGACTGCCAGTAGGTAATATATATATATATATATATATATATATATATATATATATATATATATATATATATATATATATATATATATATATATATATATATATATATATATATATATATATATATATATATATATATATATATTCACTGAAAAACCATAGGTTTTACCCATGTTATAGTTAGCTGGACATTCCTCTCATACAAAACCATTGAAATTCCCCCGTAATAGTTAGTTCAGCTAACTATAACTCGCGCGCCCGCAATGCACTGCTGAGGACGTCACATATTAAATCTCTCATGACATGGTCAGGACCTCACTCATTACATCACTGATTACATCTCAAATGACATCACTGATGACCTCACCGATGACATCATCCAGTGAATGTGTGTCTTTCTGAAAAATAAATATTTTTTATATATATATATATATATATATATAAATGTATGTATGTATATATATATATATATATATATATATATATATATAAAGGTTGATGGAAGAATAAATGGGTAAATAAGTGTCTAAATAGATGTTTTTTTTGGTAAAATTGATTACTGACTTATTAAGTATACCTTACTAAATACATGTATTAGCGAATAATGTTTAAATATGGAAATATCTGTATCAGTGTCTCACTTTGTATATAAGTGACGCATGGGTTGGTGAGTACCTACATGAGTGTCTATATGGGTTGTTAGTTGTTTTTTTGAGTATCAGAATGAGTGTCTGTATCGTTTGGTGGGGTATTACTTTGCGCACAGATGCGCACAGATGCATGAATGACTGACTCACTGTCAATGCAATAGGGGGGCTTTTGGAGAACACGTCGGTTTACATTGATCAATTTCTACAGACTTTTGTGAAGAGCTTGGATTCATATGTCCGTGATTCTAGTGACTTCCTCTGCAAAATGCGCAACATTGAATGGCAACCGGGAGATTGGTTGCTAGCACTAGATGTAAGTGCCCTATATACAAGTATAATACACTTGGATTGTATAAATGCGGTAAAACATTACTTATCAAGGAGATCTGATGAATTTAATGAACACAATGAAATGTTGATAAAAATGTTAACCTATTGTTTGGAACACAATGTTTTCATATTCAATAACCTGATATACCGTCAACGTCAGGGAGTGGCAATGGGGGCCAGTTTTTCACCAAGCGTAGCATGTTTACACATGGGGGCTTGGGAGGAACTGGTCCTCAAAACCAACTTTGAGAAAGAAATGAATGAAAATGTTGTAGCATAGTATTGTTTCATTGACAATTTGTTTGTGGTGTGGAGGGGTACACAAGGGGAGGCGGAAAAATTCATTGAGAGCTTGAACATGAATATTCTCAACATCAATTTCACGTTCACAATGAGCCAGACAAGGGTTCCCTTCTTGGATATAGAAATATATACCCATGAGAACAAGTTAGCGAGCAGAATATTTCGCAAAACAACTGCAGGAAACACAATCCTACATGCCAGTAGCACTCACCCAGCCCATCTGATACGGAGTATTCCGTATGGTGAGATGCTAAGAATCCGTAGGTTATGTAGTGAACCTGATGAACTGAAGAAAGCTCAGGATTCCTGCGCTCAGCGATTTTTGGAACGTGGGTATCGGGAAGTGACCATCAAACGAGCGATCCAAAAATCCATGGTCAAAGACCGTATGGAGTTATTGGGTATCAAAGAAGTCTCGGCTGAGACATCAGATATGCAACCTAACATACACACCACAGACACCAAACAAGCGGAACCATTCCGAATTATAATGGGCTACTGTAATCAGCACAAGGAAGTGCGTAAGATAATAAACAAAAACTGGCCGATAGTCAGCAATGATCCCATTATAGGCCAGAGTCTCCCTAGGAAAGCGTCCCTAACCTTTAGTAAGGCATCTAATATGAGGGACAGAGTGGTCGTAACATGTCCAGAAATCCGTGACAGCACTTCATGGTACCAGAACAATCAGGGCTTCTTTAAGTGTAAGACCTGTAAGGCCTGTGTCCATGCTGTCAACAAAAAGGTGTACAAGGACGGATTTAGTGAACGAGAACATCGTATCACTAAGGTCTTAACATGCAAGACGGATTACGCCGTATACGTCCTTGAATGCCCATGTAAGTTGCAATATGTGGGGAGCACAAAGCTCCCCGTGCACAGAAGGATTCTGCAACATTTAAGGGCCATAACTACACAAGACAACACCTACCCTGTAGCGCGGCATTTTAAAACACACCACCAAAGCAACAACAAAGAGTTAAGATACTATGTGGTAGATGCTGTCACAGCTAGTAGGAGGGGAGGCAATAGGGAAAACAAATTACGCAAAATGGAGACCAACTACATATTAAAATTCAATAGCAAACAACCCGTAGGGCTCAATGTAACTGAGGATTTGCACACATGTTTACACAAATAAAACCAACGAGAAAGGAATTAAATAAATGAAATATACAGTTTGAAAATTTTCAAAAAGAGATAATAACATGTAAATAGAGTGTATATAGATGAATTATAAGGAGAGGTTTTTTCTATATGGTTTTTAAAAAGAGATATTTATATATATATATTTTTGTACAACACTGTATATATAATGAATTGTGAACTGGTAATGAAGATTGTAGAAAATGTCCTACTTGTTGGTTGATAAAATAGATTCAAGATAAATGTGTGTTATATGTAGTATGGTTAATCCTGGTGCTCCTTTGATAAGCAGGTGTATCATTTGATAACCTGAGAAAAATATATTTGATTGAAATTCATAGCGTAAGGACAAGTGGATGTAAACCCAGACAAATGAATAATGCAAAAATAAGGGAGAATGTGTGGAATCCTGGTATAGCTAAGAAAACTATAAAGATAAGACACAAAATAAGTCAAGTGAAAACAGCTTAGTCCTTGGTAATAGTATAAAAATTATGCTTGTTTTTTTATACACAGTAGCACTTTACACGGGTTGGGGGGAATAATGAGTAGGACAGAAAGCGATACTCGATAGAATTTATTCACAGTTTAAACCAAAGGGATTTAACCTACAATTGTGAGAGCACAAAAGAGATAAAAACGTCTATAACCAGGGATTTAACCTGTTATTATGAAATGAAAGGTAATATGTACAAATTTAGTCAATGTACAAATATTTACGACGTTATTTTGTATTGTTTAGATTCAGGGATTTAACTCGGTATTTTAAATGAAAAGCAATACTTATTGAAACAGTGAGTAATATTTATAAATGTTTCTCATATTGTTTACTGTGAATGGTATTGAGTAGCGAACACTCAAAATGTATAGTCTGTCTACTATGTCAATACCAATGATGGTAATTTTAAATGAACCAATCACGAAACAGCACGGTGCACTTTAAAAACTCTTTGAAAATGTGGTTACGCTGTCATGTGATCAAGGCTTTGTGTCGAAACGTTATGGCGACAGCTGAATAAAATCTGAAACCAGCATCTTACGTTTGGTCCGTGTCTGTTTCTAGCGCGATCGAGAGCGAAGGCGATTGCGGTAGGAGAACGGAGGTTGGAGTATATATATATATATATATATATATATATATATATATATATATATATATATATATATATATATATATATATATATATATATATATATATATATATATATATATATAAAGGTTGATGGAAGAATAAATAGGTAAATAAGTGTCTAAATAGATGTTTTTTTTTGTAAAATTGAATACTGACTTATTAAGTATACCTTACTAAATACATGTATTAGCGAATAATGTTTAAATATGGAAATATCTGTATCAGTGTCTCACTTTGTATATAAGTGACGCATGGGTTGGTGAGTACCTACATGAGTGTCTATATGGGTTGTTAGTTGTTTTTTTGAGTATCAGAATGAGTGTCTGTATCGTTTGGTGGGGTATTACTTTGCGCACAGATGCATGAATGACTGACTCACTGTTTGTATGTGTTTTGAAGACTGAATGTGTCCAGGACTGGATGGGTGGATGAGTGTGTGTATCGGTGTGTTAGTGAGTGAATCACTGTCTCAATAGTATCTTGATGAGTAACTACATATGTTTTAAACTAGTATATGTGAGTATTGATGTATATAAGTGAGTATATGTGAGAGTGAGAGATTGGAGTAGTTCCTGTATAAATAAGTATGTGTTTCTATAAGTGATTGTTAAGAGAGTAAGTATGTGTACGTTTCTGTAGAAGTAAGTGTAGTGGTATGTGTATAGCTGCATATGCAAGTAAATGGATGTTTGATAGTTTATTTGCATGTGTGAGTATGTGTGTGAGTAACTCTATGGATGAGTATCGGTGTGTAACAGGATATATAGGTGTATGAGTACATATGATGAGTGAGTACAGTATTGGTATCTCCATTTTTTTGAAAGTTTTAGTTTCTATTTTTGAATGTATGTATCAAAGGTTATATTAGGGTGAGAGGAGGTCTGCCACTCTTTCACAAGGATGATGCCATCAGTGAGGTCATCAGTGATGTCATTTGAGATGTCATCAGTGATGTGATGAGTGATGTCACTGACCATGTCATGAGTGATGTAATATGTGACGTCATCAGCAGTGCATTGCGTCGCGCAAGTTATAGTTAGCTGAACTAACTATAATGGTGGAATTTCAATGGTTTTGTATAAGAGAAATGTCCAGCTAACTATAACATGGGTGAAACCTATGGTTTTTTCAGTGAATCTCTAAGGTTTTTTAAATGCTAATTCCTATCTATAACATGGCTGAAACCTATGTTTTTTTCAGTTAATTTCTAAGGTTTTTTAAATGATAATTTCTAACTATAACGTGGCTGAAACCTATGTTTTTTTCAGTGAATATATATATGCACTGGAAAACTAAACACCCACTTCTTTTTCAAAGAAATGGAAAGTTTGCATCTCTGCAACCTCTCTAATTTTTCACCTTAGTCATCCTCCACTCAATCAACACAACAACCACAAATACACACACCTACTTGCTACCATTCTTGCCTAAGCTTATCAATTATTCTTTTTTAATTCAAATTCAAAGTGCAGGCCCTCTATGCAGCCTTCTTGGTAACTACTACCCGTGAATAGCAGTGGGTAATTTGCCCACTTTTGTCCTTTCTTGCGTCTTTTCTACCACACAGTACGGCAGGTTTACAAGCCCCTTGCGCCACTTTTGCATAATTTTTCCCACGACCTTGTAAATCTGCCCAAATGTGTGTACTTTATGCACTAGCTTTCTTCCTTAGTTCTTGTACTAGTTTCTCTTGCACCCACTGCGGAATCCAACACCCTATCAGTGTAATGACCTGGAAATCCAAAGATCCACTTCACTGACAATGCAGTGGGTAGTTTGCGTCTCTCCAACCTTTCTTATTTTTCACGTTTTTCATCTTCTACTCAATCTACACATCATCCACACATACACACTTCTAATTACTGCATTCCTTAGCTGTGATTATCAACTAGTCTTCTATTTTATATTCATATTCAAAGTGCAAGCCCTTTATCGGGCCTTTTTGTTGTAACTACTATTCCAGGAATTCTGCTCATACACAAAACTGTGCATAAAGACTTTGGACCTCAGTGAATTACGGTGTACCAAAACCCAACTTACTACACAAACCCCCTACCAAACTAGCAATCAGTGACTCTTTGGTTCTTCACCCTAGAGCAAAAACACCAATGACTAGTCAACTAGGCATGAGCGGATTTTGCGGATTGGCAATCCGCGAATTTGCGGATTTGCGAACTCGCAATCCGCAAAATCCGCGAATTCCCGCGAATTTGCGGATTTTTTTTTTTTTTGTGTTCGCCCGTGTTTCTGCCAGTTCGCGAGGGTTTTTACAATTTCGCAATTTGCGAACTTACCTGTTGGGTCGCAAGTTTTGCGAACTTGTTGTTTCTACGTGTCCAACCTGTTTGGGACACTCTTCTTCATCACTGCCACTCTCTGTCACCACTGCCACTCTCTGACTACTCATGCCACCCTCTGGCCCACCCATGCCACCCTCTGTTTCATCACCACACCCTCTGGTTGTCCAGTGTACATTATTTTCGGCAAAGCAAAGCACACCTTCCCTGCCTCAAGTGACCTGAATTAATTTGGGGCTGATTAATGTGTCACAGAATATTTTTTTAGCTGGCACCTGCTTCCTTAGTGCGCCCTGATTAGTGATCTTTTGCACTTGCTAAGTGCTTTCATTGTTGCAAAATTAGTTACAACACCTGCCCTGCCCCAACTGACAATAATGAATTAGGGGCTGATTAATGGATTTTAACTTCCAGCCTGGCTCCTGCTTGTCTCCCTTAGCTGTAATTCATGACCTTTGTGGCATATGTGTAACTATTCTGAGGTTCAGAGCAGGGTCACATAATAGTTTCAACTGGCAACTGAACTCTGGAGGGGCCCCTCAGGAAGCACTACAGGAAATGGCTACTAATGATGTGCCTGAACTTTTGAACCTGGTAAGTAGTTACTTTCAGTTTTGCTTAGATCGTATTTCTGCAATTTCGCACTTATTCGCGGGGCGCGAACTCACGCGAACAGTGCGAGCAGTGCGAGCAAAATCCGCTGCTCGCGGATTTGCGGATTTTGCAGGAAATTCGCAAATCTCGCGGATTGCGGATTTCCCGAAAATCCGCAAAATCCGCGAGCGGAACGGATTTTATAGTCAACCCAGAACATGCGACTTAGATTACATGAAGTAAAGTGGATAACAAAAACACTCTTTCAATATACTCTTACACCAGTCAAAAACAAGATGTAAATAAAGACACATGCAACTTTAGAATGTTTATTTCTAACGCCATAATCTCATGCACAGTACCTTAGAAAATACAACCAAACATATTATCATAAACAATGTTGTCAGCATTGTTAATATTCTATGAAATACAAACGGAAAAAAACATCCTATAATGCTAAAGGTAAACAAATTTAAAATATACCTACATTTAACCCTCCCAACCTAGCAGATTAGTTTATAACTACAGAAAGTCTCATAGGATTACATGGGCACTCCCATACCTCTGGTACTCAGCAGTAGTGGATCACATTCAGTGCTCCACAAACTATCAAGAAACGAATGTTCTCACACTGTGTGTAACTTTGCCTCCACAATGGATTATGAAATGCGCAAGTATCAAAGGTGGCCACAGCTGCATATGTATTATGCCTCGAACATGCGAGGATCATTCTGAATAACAGACACAGTATTCAAGATAACCTTGATGTTCCATGCTCTCACTATACACACAAAACTAGTGAGGCAGTTTAAAATCTAGCATACCAAATTATTCTCATATAAAGGAAAATACTCAGCCTTCTCTAAACAATATCAAAAGTACGTGTCGTGTGCAAAGCAGAGCAGGAAAGCAAAAATAGCATGTAAGCTTCTAATAAACCCATTCTAACTTAACAGGCTGTGAGTGCAACGCTCAGCCCCACGGCACCCTTTCTTGATCAAAGCACATGATATAAACGTGGGCGAATAAGGAATGCAGAGTCCAAGCCTAAAAAGCAGAGTCAAGTTCACATTTCCCCCAAAAAGTTATTCGCTCTTTGTTAGAAAACAGTAACTAAATAATAAAGAATACATAGAAAAATCAAAGAGTCTTAATCCAATGACGTGTAAGCACAGTATGTAGCAACAGCCTCCAAGAGCAAGTCATTGTTCTCATCTGAAAACATTTCAGCCATCCAATTCAATATTGAGAATGAACATACATGTTCCTCAATAACCGGAGCCTCTATCGCCATTGGAGGAAAACTCGGGTCATATTCAATGTAACTGCGTGCCAAGAACTCAAGCGCCGCTGCAAAAACATTCCTTTTTTATTTATTTTTTTTATTTTATTGTTTTATTGCAAGGAAATACAGCAATACATAGCTCATAAAATAAAACAAGTCTTTCTTAAAGTACATATCATTTTGTAAAATAAATGTCAATGTAAGTCTAACAGCTTACTGATTTATATCCATTCGGCAATTGGTGCCCAGATTTTCTCCCCCAATACTCTTTTTCTAACCCTCTTTAACTTGTATATAGCAGATTCAGTGTTATACATAAATAGCATTTTTCCCGCCACATAAAGAATGACGGCGGATCCGAGATGATCCATTCCTTAGTAATACAAGCTCTAGCTGCAGCCATGCAGAGAAATAAAAAATAAGAAATTGAGCTTAACCTAGTAACAGTATGATCAGTACCTAGTAACAGCAGTTCCGCCGTTATCTTAACCTGACATTTAACTAAAATAGATAAGAAATTTTCCATATGTTGGAACAGCGTAGAGAGTTTAGGACAAAGAAAGAACATATGCAGTTCATCAGCTGCAAATAACCCGCAGCGGCAACAGTTTGTACCTGTCGTCGTACTCCACTTAGCAACTTTACTAGGGGTATAATACAAATTATGAATACACATAAAATGTTGAGATTTCATCATCCCTGTGATTAAACAAACTGTAGCCATATTAATTGAAAGCAAAATATCAACATCAGGTATACCAAGGTTGTTAGCCCATCTCAACTGACATTGTCCCAAGTCATCTCCATATTCCTGAATTAAGCTTGAATAGATAACTCCTATACGGGTTTTTTTTTGCAAAAGTTCTAACAATGAGACTTTAACTGGGGGGATTAAAGGATGATTCTGTAGGAAACTTCGTAGTTGGAGAAATTTAAAGAAGTCATTTCTTCCCACAGAAAATATGTTCATTAAATCTTGAAAAGAAAGCATTTGGTCATTATTAAACAAATCTCCCAAATAGCATATTCCTTTCTGTTGCCATCTATAAATAGTTAAATCACAAAAAATTTCAGGAAAAAGATCTTTTGATATAAGGGGAGTATAAAAATTTAATTTGCGTAATTTCAAATGTTTTCGAACTTTTTGCCAGACTCCAAAAGATGCCTTCAGTATATTATATTTTCATTTTTTATGGTAACTAGGCTCTACAATCCTCAGAAAGCTGCCTTTGACTTTCTCCCCCATGATCATTTCATAGATTGATGGAGTCTGAAAATTCAGCACTTCTACTCTGTCTCCCAAGATTAGAGGGGTTATATATTGTAATACGGCAGAAAAATAATAAAAAAGAAAATAAGGTACATTCCATCCGCCACATTCGTTACTCAATATCATTTTCTTTGATGCTTTTCTGTGACGTTTATAGCCCCATAAGAACCGAAAAGTACTTCTTTCTAAATTTTTAAAACAAAGTGGTTGGAATTCTAGTGGAATTGTACGATGCAAATACAGTACTTTTGGTAAAATCAACATTTTTAGAATATTCAGTCTGCCGTAAAGTGATAGATGTACGTGATCTAGACGCTGTAATGAGGCGTTAATTTGCATTATTATGGGATTTACATTGCGTTCAGGTATCTTCTCTATAGGTAGGGAGATCTTGATTCCTAAATATGTAACTTCTGAAGTGGTGGAGATAATTGAAGGTGGTTTATCTCCTGAACAAAGAATTTGTGTTTTCTCCAGGTTAAGTTTGTAACCCGAAAAAAGACCAAATTGCTTAGCAATATCATCAATCGCTGGTAGGGCTGTCTGAACATCAGTGGTAGTTATAACTAAATCGTCAGCATAAGCTAACACTCGATAATTAACATTGGCTAGAAAAATTGGTTTAATTTTTTGTTCTAAAAAAAACGGTTAATTAAAGGGTCAATATACAAGGCAAAAAGTAAAGGGGAACAAGGACAGCCCTGTCGGGTGCCTCTGGTAATTGAAAAGGGCGAGGAAGTTTGCCCATTAATTCGAATGTATGCCTTAGGAGCAATATACAAAGTTTTTAAGGCTTTTATAATACCAGGGCCTACCCCCTTCGTAGATAGAAGATCCCAGAGGTAGCCCCAAGCAACCCGGTCGAAGGCTTTTTCAGCATCTAAGAATACAAGTCCTACATTAGACCGAGTTGCTTGGGACCAATTCAGAAATGCTATCACTCGCTGAATATGATCAGCAGTATCTCTAGCAGGAATAAAGCCGTGTTGAAAAATAGAAACTAAGGAAGCGATGATATTAGATAGTCGTATTGCAAGGATTTTAAAGAAAATTTTACTGTCTGCGTTTATAAGAGATATAGGACAAAAAGATGAGGGTAGTAACGGGGGTTTGCCTTTTTTGAGAAACACAGTAATTATAGAATCGTGCCATGATTGAGGAGCATTTCCTTGTTGCGCTCTTAGACATAAGTTCAGCAATTCTACTTTTAAGACAGACCTAAACTGTTTAAAAAACTCTAGAGGAATAGCTTCAGGGCCCGCTGCTTTTCCTGATGCTAAAGACATTAAAGAGAGTTCAATTTCCTCCCATGTAAAAGGCAAGTCTAATTTCTCCTTCTCCTCGCTAGATAAAGTGATGTTCAAAGCTGAATCAAAAAACTGGGTGATCTGATCGGAGCAATCTAACCTAACATCCTCAGTATACAAATTGGAGTAAAAGTCACTGAATACTTTCAGAATATCTTCTATTTTATTAACGGTCGTTCCTGTTGTATTATTTATTTTATCAATACTGGCAGATGTCGCTTTCTGTTTAGCCCTCTTAGCCAAATGTTTACCAACATTTTCTCCAACTTCATAAACCTCTGTCCTAAAGGCAAAAAATTGTTGAGCAGACTTTGTGGCAAATCCCTGATGAATCTTGACTTTCAGGCTCATTATCTCCTTTGTAATACTATCAGTAGATGATCCCTTATTGCACGCCTGCATGAGTTGAATCTCTAGGGTTCTTAGATTTTCATTTCTAATACTTCTTGCATTCTGTCCTCCTTTTGTTTTCTTATTGAGTAGCTCAGTGTTTCTCCCCGAACCCCACACTTAAAAGCATCCCACACTATTTCCGTAGATGCAGTGCCTCTGTTATGTGAAAAAAATTCTGGAATCCAGTTGTTCATATGTTCAATATAAAGTGAATCATACAGTAATTTGCGATCGAAAGACCATGAACGAGGGGTAAAAGTAATAACTGCTTCGAACTTAAATGTAATGGGATTATGATCTGAAATAATTTTTGGTAGCACATCATATTCCACTTGAATGAGCTCATTGTATAAACATTTTGATACAAAAAAATAGTCCAATCTAAAGAATCTTTGATGCGGGGCAGAAAAAAAAGTATAACCGCACATTGCTCCTCTTTTCTCATACCCTACATCCAACATTCTATAATCTTGAATTATCCCTTTAAGTACCCCACATACCTTCCTCTTCCTGCCTTTATATATTGTACTGCCATAAATATCAAATGTTTCGTCTAAATGTAGATTAAAATCTCCACATAGAATGATATTAGATGGCCATTGAGCTAACTCCACACTTAGATGATCAAGAGCAGAAGGATCATCCATTATAGATGCATAAATTGAACAAATAGTAATACTTAGTCCTCCAAATTTAATTTCGGCAATGACCCATCGTCCTATTGGATCTTCTGTAGCTGCAAAAACATTCCAACGTCCCATTATTCCATGTGTCGCTGCTAAGGCCATAATCCCGCCGCCAGAACAGAGCAAGTCATGAACCACTAAGGGGCTCATCAGCTGGTCATAATCCGCGTTGGGAGACACCGTACTGCAGAGACACAAATCCAGGGCCCAGTCAAAATCGCAGCCCAGGCAATGGAATACAGGTTGAACTCATGTGAAAAAGGAAAATCGAAATGATAATCCATAAGCTGCACTCAACGTTGCAAGAGGTAGCGCTCCATAGTAACTAAGCATTCGGTTGAGTGAAATGTCCAGCTAACTATAACACCCATAAAACCTATGTTTTTTTCAGTGAATTTCTTAGGTCTTTTAAATCATAATTCCTAACTATAACCTGCTTTAAACCTATGGTTTTTTAAGTGAATTTCAATGTTTTTTAAAATCATAATTCCAAACTATACCCTGCCTGAAACCTATGTTTTTTTTAGTTAATTTCAAAGATTTTTAAAAGAGAATTCCAAAGTATAACCTGCCTGAAACTCAAGGTTTTTCTTAGTGATTTTGAAAGATTTGTTCATTAACAATTTTTAAATCTATTAATTGTTATATTTATTTCTTTGATACTGATTTACAAATTTATTTTAAATATATTTATTTTTAGATATCTTATTTTTTAGACTACATTACACATTTAATTTTTTTTTTAATGTAATATATATATATATATATATATATATTATAATTTTATAAATATTTTTATAACATTTTGTGTTATTTTTTTTACAATTTTTTGAGCAGTCCCGCAGCCAAAGTGCACCTAACTCGATTTCTGCGCAGAACGTAGCCACCATTTTACAATTGTCTGTAGGATGCACGTAGGGCGTGCGATGGGTGAGTATTTTAATTTTTTTGATTTTTTTAGTAGTAGATCTACTGCATACAAAAAATTCAATCATTTCTGAAAATAGCGTTAAACATCCATATGATTACAATACAGTACATTTGAAAAAAGTTCATTGTCCCTATCCAATTTATAGTCTAGCTTCCCTTCAATTTTTGAGGGGGGCCCAGATGTTCTGACCCAGTTCCCGCATCCTTTTACCCCTTCGGGAGTATAATGCTGCTTCCACATTATGGATCCCCAATAATCTTGACAGCCACATCTGAAATGAGGGAGCCGCAGACTCTTTCCAGCCCGCAGCCAATAATATTTTTAAAACAGCCACACATTTATCATCATCTTTTTCCCCCCCACTCAAATAGCTTGGCTGTAGTGTAATATAGATGATATAGTGTCATATAATGTTGAGCCCTGAGATTCGAAGAACGGAATAGATTAACTGCCATCAGTAAGGCTCTATCCAAATGGATCCTATGTAGGTATCAAGGACCCCCTGGTTAGGATATGGCTCCTGGGTCAGGGAAAACAATTTTTGTGCAAAGGTATATGCCCAGGCAGACTCACAAGACAAGAACTGGCTTTTCTTTAAGAACACATTATACAAACATAAATCGAAAAATTAGCGCAATGGACTGTAATGATATCAAAAAATAGTTTTTAATTCCGATATTAAAAAATGAATAAATACATATAGATCTGTATACATGATATACACAATAAAAGCTAATGATTCTTAATGTAATCCTTCTTTAGCAAATCACAAGAATTCATCACAGTTAACAATAACAATTATCCCTGATTATGGAGGAATAGGCTGTATCTGTCAGCCTATTCCTCCATAATCAGGGATAATTTTTATTGTTAACTGTGATGAATTCTTCTGTTTAAGTGAGGAAAAAGGTTTGATTTCCACAGGGGTGTATAATAGTTAAACTTGGGAATTCCTAAAATTTTCTGAATCTCCTTCCATACCCTCCAAACGCTGTCAAGTACCTTGTATCTTTTTTATTGTAATATCATCGTTCTGTTTTACGTAATAGGAGCCCAAATGCTTCCTTTCCCAATAATAATTCAAAAATAGAAGGTGGATATATATTCTCAGGTGTACTATACGTCACATCTGTAATAGTATCCAGAACTATCGCCAACAGGCTAAAAAGACAGGCCACCAGATAAAACTGGATATTTGGGACCCCTAGTCCACCTCTTTCTTGCGGTAAAGACAAATATTTGAGGGATCTTCTTGTTTTCCCATAATGCCAGATACATTTTATAAAAACTGACTTGATGGACTTTAGCACACTCTCACCCACCATAAACGGGATCACAACGGGATCACAAGGAAGAGGTATAATACTTTCGGAAGCATTGCCATTTTTAGCACATTTGCTCTCCCTATTATGGACAGATGAATGGAGTCTATTCTTTTTAACTCAGTTGACATTGAGTCAAGAAATGGCTAGAAATGTTCTTTAATTATACAATCCATAGAGGGGTTGATCCTAACCTCAAGATAAATTGCTGAGTCTGTATATCTACCATCCCATCTAGTAATATTACGGGAGCATATTATTTCTGTCTTATTTTCATTCAAGAGATACCCCGAATGCCGCCCGAACTCAGTAGTTATTGCCCTTAATACACACATAGCCGCATCATATTCAGGAATTATTATTGCCAAATCATCGGCATATGCGAGTACTTTGGTTTCAAATCCGTTACACATGACTGGTTTGATGCCCTAATGCCCCAGTATCTTTCTAATTAACGGATCAATATAAAGGGCAAATAAGATTGGGGAGCAGGGGCACCCTTGACGCGTCCCCCGGGAGATGTAAATTATATCCGACCCTCCACCCATTAACTGAATTCTAGCACATGGGTCCAAGCACATTGCCTTAATTGCCTTTATTATTATGGGACCAAAGCCCCTTCGCTTCAGTATCCCCCACAAATACAGCAGGTGACCCGGTAGAAGGCCTTTTCGGCGTCGTGAAGGATCATGGCAATCCGGCCCCCCGTGACAGCATGCGCATCAAAGAGCATATTAGCTCGCCTTATGTGATCTGTTGTTTCTCTGCCCGGGATAAACCCATGCTACCACGGGGAGACCAGACCACCAATGACCCCTCCCAGCCGATTTGCCAGAACCTTTGCGTATATTTTGGTGTCTGTATTTATGAGGGATATCGGCGATATGAGCCGGGGTCATCCTTGGGCTTACCCTTCTTATGAAAGACAGCTATATTTGTCTCCTTCCAGGAATCTGGCACTACCCCAGAACAAATTATACAACAAAATAGATCAAGTAAAATCGGGGCTAAAATTGTCTGGATGCATTTATATACCTTGAGTAAAATATTATCAGGCTCTGTGGCCTTGCCTGCAGCTAAATCCTCCAGCGCCTAGGTTATTTCAATCAATTCCAGTTCTTTATCTAACTCAGCATTCGCCTAATCAGGGAGATTATGGTCCAGATCTTCATCGGCCAGACTGGGAGGAACTGCTCTATCCTTTTCCTGATATAATTTTTGATAAGAATCCTTAAACACCCTTCTAATGTATTCTACCTCCGTATATTCCTGTTTGGCAATCTGAATTTTATCAATCATATTTCTGCTGAATCCTTGTCCAAATCCTTAATGCTAAAAGCTTTCCTGCCTGCTCCCCTGTCTCATATATTCTGCCCCTCTGCCTTTGATAGTCATCAGCGCTTTTCTGAGCTGTTCCTTTATATATTTCCGCCTTGAGAGATAAGCTCTCCCCAGCATCCTTCACACCTAAAATATCTTTTACATGCTGTTCCTCTGCCTGGGCTAGCTGTTTCATTAATGCCTCCTGCGCCTGTCTACTTTTTCTTCTCTGACTGGCAGAGAAGCTAATTGTTTCACCCCATAGGGCTGCCTTAAATGAATCCTATACACAATTCCGAGGGGCACTGTACCTATTCATATCAAAATAGCTTTGAGCCCAACTCTTAAGATGGTCTACGAATTCGGGATCCAATAGCAGCCTTCTCTCAAATGTCCATCTAGACGGGGGAATATTAGCCAAGTGATATTCATAGCTTAAGATTAAGGGGTTATGGTCAGATATTGTCTTTGGCATTTTAGTAATCCCAATATTGGCCACCTCTGAAGATGATAAAAAAATATTAATTTAGCTTAGTGTATTTTTTAAAGGGGAATGAAAAATAGGTAAGCCCCGGATTATAGGGTTCCTTATCTCCCCACACATCCACCAAGCTATGTGTACCAATTAGAGCAGACTGAGCTCTGAACACTTTGGGTTTTCACCCAGTATAGACTAACCTGTTATTACCACCCACAAAGTCTGCTGAAATATTAAAATCCCTGCATACTAGTAGGGGCTGCGGCCAGTTCAATAAATCCACTTCTAATTTATCAAAAAGATCTGGTTCGTCTTGATTAGATCCGTAAATTGTGCACAAGGTTATCCCTATCTTCAATTCCACGATCGCCCATCTTCCGAGAATGTCTGCTAAAAAATGCTTACTACCTCCCAGTTCATTCTTGGACAGAATTGCAACCCCCCTGACGGTGGAGGTCTGCGTGGAGCAAACCAATACGTCGAACCCCTTAACATTCAAATGATGTCTCTTAGACCAGGGCAAATGGGTCTCTTGTATACAAATTATATCAAGGTGGTTCATCACTATTAAATGCCCTTATCTGTGTCTCTTATGCCAATCAAAGAAAAATGAGGAGGCCCCCTATATAGGTGTATCTGGGACTAGGGGGAATAGAAAGGCGGAAAAATTGTGTATATGGTTTTTACACATAAGCTTGTAATTGTGGAACCTCTTACCTCTGGCTCTTTGTCCTTTAACAATATCAATTCAGATAGGTCCAGTGATCTCTATTAAAAGATCCATAATAACATTTATATATTGACCCTTCAGTCCAATCTACTGACTTGTTATTACGGGACTCCACTTGTCTTTCTTTTATGCCAATCATTGATCCCCCCTATGTTCATCATACATATTTTAAGTTTTCTCATCATCGGACATTTGTTCTACATCTTCCAGCCGATCCAGGGACTGAGCATCAACAGTTATTAAGACTGCATATTTTTTAACGCTTGCTGCAATGCACCAGATAAATTTTACTTTTTCTTTTTTCCCCTTTTTATCCTGCCCCCCCTTAGCACTTACCCCCATGCATCCCTACCACCACCACCCACTTGCACTCCCTCCCGCCCTCAGTGAACCCCTTCCCTACCCTCAACCCCTTCTTATATCTGCCTACCCCCTGCAGGACGCTCAGACCTGAGTCTGTGCATAAGATGTACGCAGTCCTAGCAGACCACAGTCCCTTAAGTACAGACACAAACTAACAAATTTACCCAATTAACCCTTTGCACTTCAAAGTGAAAAAGTGAGGTAAGGCAACATTCTTCCTATATGTTAATCAGAAAATAAAAATAAAAATCCAGGTTTATCCTCCCTGTTCCCTACCCAAGCGTATCCCCCCATGCCCTTTCTTCAGTAAGTTCAAGTAAAGATGACTATCACCATTTCCCCCAGCTCCCCCATCCCCCGCACCCCCACTGGCTAGGCATATCAGAAATTAAACTAATTATTTATCAAGGGAGTCCAGATATTCTTTTGCCTTTATCTCCGTAGAGAAATATTGAGTGGTTCCCTGATTGATGATTTTAAGCTGTGCCGGATTGACCAGATAAGCTTGAATCTTTCTGTCCTGGAAGGGTTTCAACAACTGCCTTAGTCTCCACCACCTTTCTACTGTTACATGGCAGAAGTCTGGTCTTACAAAAAATGAAGCCCCCCCACTGTCCTCCTGGCGTCTGGCTTGGCCTTATCAGCTATGGCCTGCCGTAACAAAAAATTTCCAAGAAAAATAATATGGCACGTGGTTTATCACCCTCTTTTACCGGTGTTCTTTGTTTAAAGGGTATACGATGTGCTCTCTAGGTCCAATTCCACTCGAATAGCTCTGGGAAGGCTGCCGAAAAAAGGGTGACCATATAAGCCCTGGTATCAGACCCCTCTAGGCCCTCCTGGATACCTAGAACTCTTAAGTTATTTCTTCTTTGTCTGTTTTCAGACTCTTCTAGCTTCCATTAGATGAAGCAGAGAAAGAGTCTAGTGAATGCTTTTTCTCTGTGATAGAAGAAGCAGAATGGTCAGATGACGCATTAAGCACTTCGCAGGGAGCAGGCAGTTTAGAATTAGACCCAGAGGATAGCGAGGAGGACCATCAATTATCAATTAAGAAAAGGACGACTCAATGGGAAAGGAAAATAGAGAAAAAAAGGATCTTTCATGGGATTATTCCGCCACTACTCCACTCTCAGGGGCATCAGGAAAAACACCTCATGGTCAAATGGCTGAACCTTCACCCACTTTAGAGATCATCCACCAAGCTATCCTTGCCCATCGGGAAAAGGCTCAACAAGATACCCGCAAGGCACAGGCAGGGATGCCAAAAATGCAGGGGTGGTAAGAAAACTTTCGAAGGCATTTTCTAATATGGGAGAAAGAGTGGTAACTTTGGAGGAAAGAATGATGGCTGTTGAAGCTGATGCAGCTAATGCGGTAACCCTGGTGGAGTCTCATGAAGATCGGATTAAGGACATCCAATGGAGGATGCATATTTTCATGCGCGATTGCTCTGCGACCCGTACGTGACTTCAACATATACATATTACACCACACCGTGTGTGCGCGTTTCCGCATGACGTCATGTATGTGTTTAACACTGTGGGTGCACGACTTCCACAAATTTTTTGGAGGGAAAAAAAGATATATATATGTTTTTAATATAAATATTAAGGGGAAAATATGAATATTCTTTTAGTTTTAATAAACATATTACTTTTAAATGCAATTTTGAGAAGTCGCGCCAGATGTGTGCTGCGTGTACGCACCCAACGCGGATCCCATGTGACCAAAAAGTAAGATTTCATTGGTTTATAACACCTACTGTTCTAACTATTGAAGAAAGCCACTCATTTCAATTATCCTTCCTATTTGTCTTCAAATGTTAATGTTAATGCTTTGAATTTTTAAAAATGATTGTAAAATGTAATAATGACCGGAAGTGTACATAAAAAATTAAAGATGAAGTAGTGAGGGAGTGTTTGTCGTAGCACTTCTATTCTACTTTATCTGAAAGTAAAAGAAGCCCTAACATGAAAAAAGATGATGGGGCAACACGTATATAATGTAAACTTAAGAAATTAGTGCTTATGATAAAATAAAAAAAATTTGGTCCAACGTGTGATACCAATGAATGAAAAAAAGATTTTGCATTTCACCCATGTGATGAATATAAAAGACTCAATAAAAATATTTTGAAAACTTGTGCATTTTTCTTTCAAGGATTCTTTGAAGAATTATACATTTAATGAAAGGACAAAGTACTCCACGCTAAAGGAAAAAAGTCAGCACAATTATGATACAATAGAAAATAGAATAATATTTTTTAATATCTTTACAGTAAACAAACTCATAAGCAGAGTACTCAGTATAAGTTAAAAACACCCTACCACAACTAGTTTTTGAAAATGCATTGTAAAATAAAGTGTGTCCCAAAATGGACTACGTACATGGTGAGGGTATCGTAACGTCACACAGAAAAAACAAGCCAATCAACGTTAGGATCAGGAAGGTAGAATTAACCACACAACAGCCAATCAAATGTTTTTCAAAATCTGCGCAAGGAAAGTGAGGTTCCGTGACAATTGTAAGTGGTGTTTTCGACTCGCACGAATATGGTCGAGTCTGGTATCTATGAACCGCAAATGACGAGTTTAGTAAGTGTGCGCAGTTTCGCTGTGCTAACTTAGACCGTTCGTTTGTTATGTGGGTTTTTCATGTGTACCCACGGGTTCCATCTTAGATACGGCATCCATTTTGTCTCTTGCCCTCAAGTAGCCAGCGAACGGACGCTGTCCGCTTCGCGACCCTGGGACTCCCAAGATATTGGCGGAAGACACGTGTTCTTTGAAAGTGTCTTTATGACGAGGGGGTTGCTGCTGTAAGGCAGATGGCGCCGCTCGAGGCTCATCTTGCCGCACGGGCTTATTGTCTCAGCCGTGCATCTCATTAGGCACATCCCTTTGATGCCTGTATCTCGTGTTTCTCGATACCTCCCCTTTTACACCCTTTCCGATCTCCCCACTGTCTCCGTCTTCCTCTGCACCTGTCTTCGTTCCTATTTCGATCTACTTTACTGCTGATTGGAATTTGTTAATGGTGGGAAGATGGGTTTTTACAGTTGGGAACCGCCAATGTTTCCGCACTTATGTTCCGGACCTTGTGTGTTTCAAAGTGACCAAAGCGACCCCTCTGGGAGCTAAATGTGGGAACCGGGTTGTAAACTTTTGTGTTCAATGTTATCCTATGGGTAAAAACTGTATAAAAGGAGCGATCCACAGAACCAATTTGAAGCAGTCTCCCCGAACTACACTCGATGTACTTCCTGTGACTTCTGTGTTCCCTGCAGCAAATAAACCTTGAATCTTTGACGCCGAAGGAAGTGTCCCGTGTCTCTGTGACTTGTACGCCGGAGCAGGTTACCCACGAAGGTTTCAGGTGTTGTGCCCTGGCACCGCTGGGTCCAAAAGAACCCAGTCCTTCAGTTGGCGCCCAACGTGGGGCTGCATCAATGGTACCGGTCCAAGCCCGACGATCGTGAGGAACTTCGTGTGAAATCTCCGAGGGAAGGTGCACCCCGCTTCATCGATCCTGTTGTCGAAATAAGTGGCCCGAAGACTTTTCCCGCGAAGATTCCCGCCTCCTGACGGCTGCGACGGACTGCTGCCCTGACTGTAGACCTGTTTTGGCGCCTGGCGTAGACCTTGGTATAGCGAGACGATTGACGGGCCTTCCTGAGGACGCCATCGATCTTTGAGTTAAGTATTTGTGGGTCGCTCCCAGAGTTCTTGGTTGTTGACACTTTAGCGAGTGTTTTTGTTGTAAACGCTGTGTGAGTATTTTTGTCGGTGACACTTTGCTAGCGTACTTTGTTGTTGTATTTGTTTGACGACTGCAGCCGCCAAAAACCGAGGGTTTTGTTTTTTTGCTGGGACTTGGTAAATCCCGTAACCCTTGAAGTTTGTGAAACTCGGCTAGTGTGCAAGATGCCTGGTCGCAGTACTTTGTTCAGTTGTTTTAGACCTTGTGGTGCGGATTCCCTGCTGGAGGACTCATGTCCGATACCTCCGGTTGGAACTCCTACTTATGATTTATATAGCAAACATGGGCTAGGCCCGATTGCTTTTAACGATTATTGGGTTAAATATACAAAGAAAGACGGCGACCTTCGTTGGCCACCTCACGGTAGCCTCGAGGCGTCGATCTTAGATAATTTAGAAATAAAGTTGTTCGAACGTAAATCTAGGCCGGCCATGTTTGATGCCTTTCGGTTGTGGCGCAAGGAAGCCCGACAGAAAGAAATCAGACAGAATAAACGTAGTCAGCGAGATAATGTTGCTACTATAGTGAAGAAAGCTGAGCAGTTCCAGCGTGATAAGGAGGATAAGGATAAGGAAGTGTTTGAGAGACTACAGCGTATGACCATAGATAAATGCTATCCCGCTTTGCCTACGGAGTCAGATAAGAAGGAAGAGGCAGTTGAGGATCCTTTAATGTCCTATCTTATGAAGTCGCCACCTCCGTACGTACAGGGTACCGCAGCTCCTGTGGTCCCTGCCGTACCTGTTCTTCCACCTATTATTCCTCCACCAGTTCCTCAACCTGCACCCGCTCTTCCGACTGTTCCTGCTCCTTTGTCTGTTTCTATTCCTACTGCTCCTCCGCTTCCACATACTCCTGCTCCCGCTACTGCTCCTGTGTTGTTAACCCCTGTTGTTGCTACTGTCTCTACTCCTTCTCTTGTTAGTCCTGTGTCTTACTCTTCTCCCTCTACTCGTAATCGTAATTCTCCCCTTGCGACAAACTTCTTTCAGTCGCTCGGACCTGTTTTTGGGTCTGCTGGTTCTGATGGTCCTCAGAGACGTAGTCAGCTTCCTGGTAACAGAGAACGTGTTGCGCTATATAATATGGCGATGGGTTGGATGGTAAACCCTCTTAGAAATCCACCCCGTGTTGTCCTCGAAACGTTTAATCAATTCAACATACCGACTCAGAGATATGTGTTTGACGAGATGTGCAAGTTCCTTCATGATCAGATAGCGGCCGATGCGCCTGACGAGGTGCTGACCGCCCTGTCTGAACTTCGGCTTCAGTTCGCAACTGGACTGATAGTCGATACTAATGTCCGACGGGCTATTGAGCGGTTGCTATCTCTTCGTCCCGCTCCTATTCCTCATGCATTGTTTGTTGAGGATATTGAAAAACAAGACGGGTCTGGCCAATATCCTATGCGTGAAGTTCCGCCGGTTTGGATACCAGCTGATCCTAATGCTCAACCTCATGCGATAGTGGCACATTTTGAGAGAGTGTGGATACACCTCCCATGGAAACGATCGGAAGTGCTTCAGGTGAAACAATCTTTGCCCGATCCTCGTAAAAATCCTACTGGGTATTATAAGGAATTATCGCAGCTCGTAGATGCTACGGTGATGAACCTTGCTGATATCGATATGTTGTTTGGTAATGTCGTACCGCAACCGGTATGGGCTAAGATTCGTCAGGAAAATCACGCAAACGAACTAGGTGGTGATTGGGCAGCCATTGTAGCGTCGGATGGGTTGCAAGTCGGTGGTGCTAAGCCTGAACAATTGATTACTGCTCTTCCTCAGCGGATAATAACATTAATGAAAACGCTTATGCCAGCTATGAGGGTAAATTGGGACAAGTTGTCAGCCTGTAAGCAGAAGAAAGATGAGAGTGTATCAGACTTCTTTACGAGGTTTGAGGAAGCATTCATTGATCATAGTGGACAGGATATGGGTACTGAGGGTGGACAGAGGTTGTTTGTGGATAAATTCGTGTCGAACTTGTTGCCCGATCTAAGCAATAAATTAAAGAATTCAGAAAGTGCGTGGGCCGTTTCTACCTCAGCTCAGATATTGGCTACGGCACAATATTACGAGAATAGAGAGAAAGAGGAAAATGACCGTGCTGATAAAAAGACGAAAGAACTAAAAACTAAAGTGTTGTTACAACAAGCGTTTCCGCCGCGTTCTAATCAGAATGCGCCTCAGCAGAATAGATCACAGTCGCAATCGCATCGATCGCAGCCGCGTAATGATTCCTCTTTCCAAAGATCTTCATTAGGGTACAATCAATGTGCTTATTGTAGACAGGAGGGACACATTAAATTCAATTGTCCTGCTTTAAATGAACGTAATAGTGGTAATTCGTCTAAAGGAGGCCGTGGTGGTTCACAGCACGCATCACGTGGTAGAGGTCGTGGTGCTCAGAATGATCGCTCTGACCATTCATCAAATTCTAATAACTGTTTCGATCAACGTGGATCATCGCAAGGACGATCTGCGCAGTACAATGTAGACGATTATTACGTCGATCAGGGGACTGACGACAGTAATTACTAGGACAGCCAAAGACAAGGAGAGGGAGTGGTATCAGTTCCGGTTGATCAGAGAGGGCCTTACGTCGCAGTTGCTACATCGGGCGTCGTTGAGCCTTTTCTGTTGGACACTGGTGCAGCGAAAAGTTCTATCATGCATTCGAAACTCCCTGGCGCACCTTTGTCTGGCTTAACAAATGTTTCCGTTGGATTCTCTGGCGCCCCCGTTAGCAATCCAGTTTCGCGCCCTTTGCCCCTTAAAATTGGGCCTCGTGAGCTCGAAGCTCCGTTGATTTTGACTACTGGTTGTGGCGAAAATCTTTTGGGTCTGGATTTGCTTAAATGTTTGTATGCGACTTTGTATTGTTCTCCTGCGGGTGTAAAGCTTACGTTAGGAGAGAGGGTAGTCTCTCCCATGTATTTGTCCCTCGATAAGCTTCCACCGGAATTGGATTCTCTTCCTGCGTCTTTGTGGGCGACGGGTCCAAATGATGTGGGCCTACTTGATATCTCCCCTTATGTTGTTCAGTTGAAATCGAATGTGCGATTGCCACGTATTCCCCAATACCGTATCTCCCTTGATGGTGAACGAGCTTTGTTAGCGATCATCTATGACTTGATCGAGAAAGATGTTATTGAAGAAACTCGGGGAAACGTGTGCAATAGCCCTGTACTGCCCATTCTTAAACGTACTGATCCTACCAAACCGCCTGTTTATCGTTTTGTTATCGATTTACGGGAGGTAAATAAAATTGTGGTTCCTCAATTCCCTGTTGTGCCTGACATCACGGCGCTACTGACTCTGATTCCAGCTACTGCTTCATGGTTCTCGGTGATTGATTTGAAAAATGCATTTTTCAGCATCCCGATTGCCGAAGAGAGCAGGGACCTTTTCGGTTTCTCTCTTGGTGGACGTAGCTTCCGGTTTAAACGCGCTCCTCAGGGCTACTGTGAAAGTCCATCGATTTACAGTCAAGCTTTGAAGGGTCAACTGGATGCGTTTAGGTTGCCGGTTGGTGCGGCTTTAATCCAATACGTCGACGACTTATTGGTGGCTGCTGATACTCGGGACATTTGCAAAATTGCTACAGTGTCGTTGCTGCAACATCTCTGTGAGTTAAATCACAAGGTGTCACCTTCTAAACTCCAATATTGTTGTCAAGAAGTAACCTATCTAGGTCACTTATTGTCAAAGGAGGGAAGGAGATTGACCCCAGAGAGAATTGCAGCGATTGCGCGCACTGTGCCACAAACCCAAAGAGATGTGCGTGCTTTTCTAGGTATCACGTCGTACTGCAGGCAGTGGATTCCTAATTTTTCATTGCTAGCGAAACCATTGGTGGCTCTTACGTGCAAGGATGTTTCAACTCCTTTACCATGGACGGAAGAATGTCAGAAAAGTTTTTCTGAATTACGTGATTCATTGTGTTCGGCTCCTGTGTTAGGTACCCCTGATTACAGCAAACCGTTCACGTTATATGTTCACGAGAGGGAAGGTTGTGCTTTGAGTGTCTTAACGCAACCTTTTGGTGGTAAGCAACGTCCATGTGCATATTTTTCCTCGACCTTAGACCCAGTAGCTAGAGCATTGCCGAGTTGTTTGAGAGCAACTGCGGCAGCTGCGGTCTCCATCCGACAATCAGCAGGATTGGTCATGGATAATATGCTTACAGTGATGGTTCCGCATGCAGTCGATACTCTTTTGAATCGAACGAAAACTCAGCACTTGACGAGTGCGAGGTTATCTGGGTACGAATTGACGCTCTTGGCAAGCCACATTCAGATAAAGCGTTGTAATGTCCTAAATCCGGCAACGTTGTTACCAATTAGTGCAGAGTCAGATGAAGTAGCAGAACATGACTGTTACTTGCGGACAGAAGAGGAAACGAAAGGTCGTGTGGACCTTAAAAACACCCCATTGGAGGACCCGGATGGCACTCTGTATGTGGATGGGTCATGTTTTAAGTTGCCGAATGGCGATGTGACTACTGCTTATGCTGTTGTAACATTGAATACTGTTGTTGAGACTGCAAGATTGAATCAGAATTCTGCCCAAGCTGCAGAGCTGATTGCTCTCACTAGAGCATGTGTATTAGCAAAAGGGAAGCGTGTGAATGTGTACACCGATAGCCAGTACGCTTTCGGTGTAGCGCATAGTTTCGGACGATTGTGGCGAGAGCGTGGTTTCTTGACGTCGCATGGCACGAAAATCCAGCATGGCCAGCTTGTGAACGATCTTTTGGATGCATTGACTTTGCCTGCGCAAGTTGCAATTGTTAAGTGTAGTGCGCATCGTAAAGTGACGGATGATGTTGGTCGTGGTAACGCGTTTGCAGATGAGATTGCTAAGGAGACTGCCCGGAACCTTAGCACTCGAATGTATGTGACGAGTTTGGTTAGGTGGCCTGCAGAATCAAGTATGTGTGAAAATACCATAGAGAGCGTGAAAGCAATTCAGAATGAGGCCACCGACACTGAAAAGACGAAGTGGAAAGAAAGTACGGGAAAGTTGGATGTGAATGGTTGCTGGATTGATTTGTCGGATCAGAAAAGATGGATGTTACCGGATGCGTATGTGCTGGCCGTTGTGACAATGGCACATGGGTTAGCACATATTAGCGCGAAAGGCATTTGCAAGTTGCTGGCTGATGTGTGGAAGAATGATGGCATTACAAAGTGTGCTGAACGTCTGGTGAAGAATTGTATGGTGTGTATAATGTACAATCCTGGCAAAGGAACCCCAACTCCCCCTGGCAGTTTTGCTCCTCCTTCGTATCCCTTTGAGGTGATCCAATTGGACTTCATCCATATGGAGCGATGCAATAACCTGAAATACGTTTTGGTTGTGGTTTGCGCATTCTCCCGATGGATCGAGGCCTATCCCCTCAAAGACAATACTGCTTTGTCTACTGCAAAAATCCTACTGAAGGAATACTTTCCTCGGTATGGAATGCCTAGAGTCGTGTGGTCAGATAACGGAAGTGAGTTTGTTGGAAGTGTGATGAAGAGTGTGTGTAAGGGCCTTGGAATTAATCAAAAATTCCATAGCGCCAATCATCCCCAGTCAGCTGGATTGGTTGAGGGGTACAATGGCACCCTTAAACTAAAACTAGCGAAGATTCAGGCTACGACTGGACTTTCGTGGCCTGATGCTTTGCCTCTAGCACTACTGTCAACTAGGGCGACTGTACACTCCCGAATAGGGCTTAGTCCCTATGAGATAGTGTTCGGCCGTCCTGCGAATGTGTGGGGGGTTCCTAGGCCAGGAATATTCTCTGATCTTGAGTATCCGATGTTGATTGACTACTTACATGACTTGACTGCTAAACTGAGGTTAATTCACCAACAGGTTTACGACGCCTTGCCGACGCAGACGGAGGGTCCAGGCCACCAGCTCCAGCCCGGGGACTGGGTGGTTACTCGTAACTTCTCACGCAAGAACAATCTGGACCCCCGATTTACCGGACCTTACCAGGTACTCCTGGCCACGAGGACTGCCGTTCGTCTTGAGGGGCGGAAAAATTGGGTACATGCTACCCATTGTAAGCGAGTCCCTATTCCCTTGCCGGCAGACCCGTGGGTAAGGAAAGGCATTGCGTCAACAGAAACAGAAACATTGCCGGCGTTTGTACCTTTTAGCGACGCACAGCTTGTTGGAGAACCCTCAGCGCAGCAGAGAGCCACTGTTGAACACTTGTCAGCAAAAGACTCAAGACCAGATCAACCAACTGATCAGCAGGACGCTGTCTCTTCAACGGATCCTTTGTTCGACGAGCAGACACGTCCCGGGAAACATCGATATTCTTTGCGATCTCACACTAAGGACAAATAAAATTCTCTTGCTTTGCTGAAATTGACAACTGCAATATCCTCGTTTCCCATGATCAATTTTGAACATTCGTATCATTGAAAATTTTTTGTACATATATCAAGCTTCTTCCTTGTATCTTTTTCCTTCCACAGCTGAGAGACATTGTGCTTATATATATACATATTGTGTATTGAGGGCCGTAGGGCCGCGCGCGTACTTCCTTCTGGACAGTAGGTCTTGACGCTAGGTTAAAGGCCGTCGGTTCCTAGGAACCCCTGGGGATTGACTATTGCTGCACAGAACGAAGTGCGTCAAGAAACGTTGCGGACGGTCGTAGGGAATGGCATTTTCGAAGCTGAATGATTTGGAAGGAGCTCAGGCGTACAGAGTCAAGCTGCAGCAACTCAGTCGTACCAAATGTTTTATATTTCAATTGTTTGTGTTGTTTCTGACTGTTTCTGCATTTTTGACGGGTGGGGTGTATTACACTATGTCTTACTTCTTACTTGCTACCCCTACTCCTACTCCTTACCCTAACCTTACTTCTACTGCTTCTCCTCATTCCTTTCATATGTTACCGGAACACGAGCAGGCTAGACGTGTAGAATTCCGCAACAATTCCTTTATTCAGCTCCTCCATCAGCATCAGTTAGTGGTTAACACTACTAATTGTTGGGTGTGTGGGTTGATGCCACATACTACGGGTAAGGGAATTCCATATCTGGTATTACCGTATAGTTCCCAAGGGTCAGCTCGAGCATTCCAAACAATGTTTCGAAGCGCACTGGGTTTCCACCCCACTCAAGAACAACGTTCCCCCAACTCTGGTCCTACCTCGTATCAGAGGCTGTTATCAATGGCAATAGAGGATATGGAAGATGAGATCCATGATCCTTTTCTTATCCCTGAAGAGGAGGTACAAGCCTATAGGGTCCTAAGTAGAGGGGAATATAGTATGTTCACTAGTGAAAAGCAGCTTAAAAGCTCGCCTCCAATATGGGTCGTACCCCACACTGGTAATCTTTGTCTTATGGGTCGTGGTTCGCACGCCCCACTTGGAGCAAGTGCTTGCACTGAAAGTTACGTTCTGCCAATGTTCTCGTCCCCTGTGTTTCTGGCTGCCAAGGGTACCTACTTTATCTGTTATGATCGTGCATACACATGGTTGCCCGCAGACTTCATGGGCTCATGTTTTATTGCAAATCTGTTGCCTCCGACGTTCACTGTAGATGCCGATTATCATAAGACTAGAGTTGTACGAGGCGTAATTAGCGAAGAGGATACTGCCGGTCAAGAGGCAGGAGACTTTTTCAAGGGTTTCCTCCCGTTTTGGGGACCTATGGTTAATAGTAGGAACCTGAGACAGTTGACTCGAGTGGTAGAATCGACAGCTAATATTACTGCCAGTGCCCTTGGTAATATCACCACAGAACTTCAGGCGGAGAGACTTATGACGTTACAAAACCGTATGGTTTTAGATGTCGTCTTAGCAGATCGCGGTGGGGTATGTAAGGTGATCCATTCGAGCTGCTGCATTTTCATTCCAGATAATGCTCCTACTGTCTATCAAGCCATCTCGAAGTTGCATAAGATCTCCGAATCCATACACGTGGATGTAGGGGATTGGACGCTACTTGGGTGGTTTTGGGGCCTGATGTCGACTTGGGGTTGGAAGATTCTGATGATCATCGGGGTTGTGGTAGTGTTCCTGTTCACGTGTTGCCTTTGCGTGCAGTGTGGTCCTGCCTTATGTGGCCTCTGTGCTACAACGTGTATGAGACAACCATCTGTTACCAAGGGGACTCGGTTGGACAGAGCTATGCTACAACAACATCTCGATGGTCTGATGAATATCGAATATGATTCCGACTAGTGCTTGCCTACATGAGGGCAAAAGGAGCGTCTGAGGTTCCGTGACAATTGTAAGTGGTGTTTTCGACTCGCACGAATATGGTCGAGTCTGGTATCTATGAACCGCAAATGACGAGTTTAGTAAGTGTGCGCAGTTTCGCTGTGCTAACTTAGACCGTTCGTTTGTTATGTGGGTTTTTCATGTGTACCCACGGGTTCCATCTTAGATACGGCATCCATTTTGTCTCTTGCCCTCAAGTAGCCAGCGAACGGACGCTGTCCGCTTCGCGACCCTGGGACTCCCAAGATATTGGCGGAAGACACGTGTTCTTTGAAAGTGTCTTTATGACGAGGGGGTTGCTGCTGTAAGGCAGATGGCGCCGCTCGAGGCTCATCTTGCCGCACGGGCTTATTGTCTCAGCCGTGCATCTCATTAGGCACATCCCTTTGATGCCTGTATCTCGTGTTTCTCGATACCTCCCCTTTTACACCCTTTCCGATCTCCCCACTGTCTCCGTCTTCCTCTGCACCTGTCTTCGTTCCTATTTCGATCTACTTTACTGCTGATTGGAATTTGTTAATGGTGGGAAGATGGGTTTTTACAGTTGGGAACCGCCAATGTTTCCGCACTTATGTTCCGGACCTTGTGTGTTTCAAAGTGACCAAAGCGACCCCTCTGGGAGCTAAATGTGGGAACCGGGTTGTAAACTTTTGTGTTCAATGTTATCCTATGGGTAAAAACTGTATAAAAGGAGCGATCCACAGAACCAATTTGAAGCAGTCTCCCCGAACTACACTCGATGTACTTCCTGTGACTTCTGTGTTCCCTGCAGCAAATAAACCTTGAATCTTTGACGCCGAAGGAAGTGTCCCGTGTCTCTGTGACTTGTACGCCGGAGCAGGTTACCCACGAAGGTTTCAGGTGTTGTGCCCTGGCACCGCTGGGTCCAAAAGAACCCAGTCCTTCAAAAGGGATTGGTCGGTAATATGTCTTCTTACAATGCTTCACAACCAATGAAAAAGAGGTGTAGAAAGTTTCTGTTTTTAACATACGAGCAAATCAGATGACCTTGCAAGTACACGCAGCGAGAGGCAATTATTAAAGATGACTTGCCTTCGCAAGACCCCGAAAGGCTTCTTGCAGAATAAATACGCACTAATCTGCCAGACCCCATTTAATGATTACCCAGACTCTCAAGCCTGAACACGACGGAAATCATCTCTCGTCACTTTCTGTTCGTCCAGGTTGACAGTGAAAGTGCGTGTCTCCTTCTCCTTTAACTCCTTTCTTTTTCATAATAATTGTTACTCATACACTGTCCAGCAAATACCCCACAGATGCAACCCCCTGGATTTGCAATAGTAATTGTTACTCATACACTATCCAGCACATACCCTACAGATGCAACCTCCTGGAGTTAGAATAGTAATTGTTACCCCTACACTAACATGCCTTTACCCTACAGATGCACCCCCTAGACCTAGAATAGTAATTGTTGCCCCTGCACTTACCCTACAGATGCACCCTGCTCTCTCTTTCAAAATCCAAACCAGATTTACAACACCCTTGTATCACTTTCGCGTCACTTTTCCCAGCTTAAAAGTAATGCAATAGTAACGCAATGAACTTGTAAACCTGCCCCTATCCACATTACGAGCAAAAACAAGTACACAACTCATTCACTTCTTTATTGATCACAATTAGACATTGTTGTTTCACGATTCACAATGAACTTCAATAAATACTTCGTGCCTATTTAAATGGAAGACGAGATTGCCGACATTACAAAACTTAGTGGCATATTTACAAAGACAGAGTTAAAATTGTCGTCGCTTTAACGCCTGCAAAGTACAACGAAAACACCAAAAATGGACTTCAAAATCCTTTGTTATCGTACTGAAAGATTTTCTAAACATTGCTTTTTGCTATGCAAGAGTGAGAGCCACCCTCCGGGGCTACAAAACAAATGGTTGTGGGGGCTCCAAGGCCCCCCCTGCAACATAAGAAATGCTGGGAACTCAACGACTCCCCTCAAGCCCCCGGGAACCTCCACCCCAGGTATTTGTTTATTGTGGGAAGCACTTTGTGCCAAAAAGAAATTACCTTTTGGCAACTTAATGTAAAGACACCAATTCTTACAGACAAATAGACAGATATTGTTCAGACATAAAGATCTATCACTTGGAGCAATGCAGTAAATAACAGAATCTATACTACTATTATAAAGAGAGAACTGTGTCCTTTGAGCCAGGTAAAGTCGAAAACTACACCACCAATCCAAACACCCAATACATCTTTTAAAACGGCAGGGCAAGCAGATGGACATAGGCTATATAAAAAAAAAATATACGTTGTTTAGAAAATTTACGATAAAAAAAGTTGTCCCTTGGAAGTAGCGCCGGACGCGTCGTGTGTGCTGACATCAGGAGCGCGAGGAGGAGCGGCGTACAGGAGTGCGAGGAGGAGCGGCGGACATGAGCGCGGGGAGGAGCGGCGGACAGGCGGGGAGGATCGGTGAGGAGCGGCGGACAGACGGGGAGGAGCGGTGAGGAGCGGCGAACAGGCAGGGAGGAGCGGTGAGGAGCGGCGAGGAGTGGTGAACTCAGGAGCACGAGGAGGAGCGGCGGCTAAGGTAGGTTAAGCAGCCGCAGGTGCACTCCGGGGGACCCACGGACAACGTCGGGGCAGGCGGGGCCCCTGAAGCCTGATTGCTCCCAAGCCTTTTGCTCCCGGACAACGTCGGGACGGGCTGCTAGTAATTCTATAAAAACAAATAAATTCAGTTTGCACAGTTTATTTATGTATTTAAAAACAATTAAGAAAGAAGCATATTAAAAAAGTATGTAAAACTTGGGAACACAGACAATATAAAGAAGGAACAAATCATATACAGAAATTTATCCAATACATTTCCTAAAGCTAGAAAGGGAGGTACAAAATAAGGATTAATATTCAGCAACAGTCAGAATACTCCTTGATCAATGTGTATTGTACTTCTCCCTTTATTTCAACGCGTTTCAGCGGACAGTTAACATATAGCCGCCTTCATCAGGAATATTAAGCTGTCTTCCCAAAACTTCTTTGAAGAAAGTCTGCCTTCTGGGTAGGGGAGTAAAGCCTCCTTCCTCATTATAAAAATCATGTTTATCAAGACAGACGGTGTCTACATGGACCACAAAGTAATCACTTATTTGAATATCCGTCCTCTAAATATATATTGTCAGACGGAAATAGACAGGTATAAAAGTATCCTTTTCATGTCTTGCTATCCCTAATATGAATAGGGGATATAGTTGTTTTTCATAATGGAAGGATCAAGCTTAAAAACCATAAGGTATGGTTCGTATGCACGCGGTACAAAGCCGAGCTCATAGACGTGTATGAAATGTCACCACACGTTTTGGTATTCGTAGAGCAATTTTTACTCTATTCTGAAGAACTCTGGGTGTGAGAGCTATGTCCAGTCTCTCCCGTTTCTTTCATCTTATGTGTCCAGCCTCTCGAGTTAAAATACGCCAAACGTCCCGGTGCAATTCCGGTCGTCTTCAACAGGGCAGTGGTCCTGTGGGGGGTATTAGAATGCACCCGCCACTGTGGCGGATGCATCCTGTATTTTTACCATTGTGGCGAGCGGTGCTTTCAGCACTGCCCACTGCAATGGTAAAAATACATTGCGCATTGCAAAGCATAACATGGAAGGCACTGCGCGGTGCCTGACACGTTGTTCTTTGTAATGCAGGGGGGTACCATAGGTACCCCCCATGTGCAACCCCACCCCCCCGGAGTCCTTGGGGGCCTGCAAAGGGCCCCCAAAGCGGACTCTGCATGCCTTTGCCACGGAAAGGCATCAGAAAAAGCCCATCCTAATATGGCTGGCTGTGTCTGATAGACACCACCACCATATAAACCCTTTTCCTTGCAACCGGGGCAGAAAAGCGGTGGACATCTTTCCGTCCGCCACGGACCCTCCAGCCACACTAATATGGAGGGGGGTCATTCTAGAGTGGATGGCGGGCGGATTGTCCCCTCCAGGCCGGCGGTGACCACCGCTGGCCTGGCGGGGGCAATCCGCCCGTAATCATAATGGGCCCCTTAGTTTGCATTTTGAAAGACACAACAGTGAAATCTGTTCTTACTTTCAAAATCCAAACCAAATTGCTTTTCCACATGCAAGTTAGCATCTCCCCTATGCGGGAAAGCAATGCCGGCTCCCGAAGAACACAGGCAGCCGGCAGGGCCGTGGCGGCATTGTGGCTCTCCCCAAGGTCCCCAACGTTTTTTATAGGACCTGGGGAGAGGGTCCGTGGGAATATTAGAAATTACTGATAGGGGCTATTTTTTTACGGTAAAATTAAAAAACGCGCCCCCAGTGCAGCGCTCAGTGCGGCTCACATGTTGCTACTTAGTGCTTGACTGACCTGTTTGGCCTCTTGTTAAATGCTGCATTGTCATTTTAATTGTCAGTTCTGCTGTAATATAGAACATTCTGTCCACTCATGTTGGACCTGGCGGAACCATAATTCAAGGTAGCCTGTTCAGCCGGACAGGGAAGGTATGTCTCGTCTTTGGCCCACATACCAATTTTGACCGTCCCTCATCCTCCTGAGGAGAACGGATGAACAGATCAGGGTCAAAGAAACATATTGTTACAATCATGTGTGATGATAACCCTGGTTGCTTATTCGTTATGCATAATTGTGGGCTAAATCCCATGTGTTCTTCATATAGAAGACATAAACTGTCAATATACTTCAATGACCTCTGTTCAACGGCCGGGGAGAAAGAAAAAAAATGGTAATCCTCCTATCTCCCTGAGACTTATACACTCTGATGTAAATCTAATGTAATGCATCTACTGTCTACTGGATCTTTTTTCAATGTGCAAATAGTGCCTAAATGTGCAAAGTGTCTACATTTAAAAACCCTTCTAACATCCGTTAGGTAACAATCATAATTAAATTCCCTTTGTTCCTGTATTTTAGGCTCATGTCAATGTATATACAGATTGTAATGAATATTGTACATTCTGTTGATGTTGCTTCACCCCCCCATATGTCACATCTTACTCAGTGCCTGTGAACATTAACTCCTGTTGATGTTCTGTTATAGACATAGGATTTTGTTCGCAATGCCCTGTTGTAGATGATTCTAGGACTCTAGTAAATATTCCCGATTTCATGCCCTTATGTGGTTATATCAAATCATACCCTTATATAGGCATAAGAATCATACCCATATTAAGACTTAGCCAATGCAGTCCAAATACGGAAAGGCTACTCCCATAGACTCTTAGAAAGCACAACGCGTTCCTAAACAAACCAAGCCTCCAGCAGCCTGGGAATTCCCCCTGCTTCTGTATTGATTTGTCCTAGAACTCCTGGAGTCCTGAAAGAACTGCAAGTTCTTAGTGATGTCTTATGTCCAACCTTACATCAAACCAGGTATAAATATACCAGCATCTGCCTCAAGCAACACATAGTGGTTTGGAGCAGATCGGCTATCTACTTGCCCGACGCCCTGCTGATGCGAGTGCTGAAGGAAGCCGACCCTCCCTGCTGACGCACTGAGAGAGACGCTGTCTTTTCTCCTGCAGAGAAATCCAGCTCCAATGTTTCCCTGTCACCCTTGCAGGTTGCTGGGTGATCGAGTCCTGAGAAAGAGATACAAGACGTCCTTCATTCTATAAGCAAGGTACGGAGCTGATTAGACCCTTAGAGAATTCTTGATTCAGATTCTTGGCAAAAACTGTAACTCATCTGCTCCTTCCCTGTACTAGGCTCAGGTTAGGTACGCTGGGGTAGGCATATCTTAGAAACACCAGTTGAGTATGTTTAGTCATTATTTTATCATCGTATGTATTTTATCCATTGTAAGTATCATATGGCTTAGATACCATATAAATGCTTTTACAGTATTATTTCATAATACTCCTTTCACTGTACGCACTTTACTTTATAACAAGTATTGCAATTGTGGCAATTCACTTCTCTTGCATGAGAAAGTAGACTGCTCAATAAATAACCTTTTTATTGAAAACGCCTGTCTCTCTATTTCTCTGCACTTCTGGTGAAACGAAGCAGGCACGATTAACTGAGTGAAATAGCTATCTATTGTTTCCGCGACTCTGGAGATATACTCCTTATTCTGGGGGAGCAAAGTTGTCATGTTTATGCAGTTGTCAGAAACTAATCCCTTCTTGTCCATTCAGGAAAGTTAGCACCTTCTTGTTTACTCGAGAAAGTTTCTAGTGACCTCTGAGCTAGCTGGCATTTCATAAATAAGTCTAACATATTTAATAGAGACCTAGTCAACCTCAGTCCTACGTCTACACTGTCGTTTATGTTATTCCAATGCGCAGAGCCTATTGGGAATATAGGAACTACACTACATGGCACCCAACGTTTGGTAAGGTGATAATTTAACGCTAGATAATAGAGTAACTCAGTCGTGCTTTTCACACAGACCCCTTTTTCCGTAAAAACTCCAATAAACGTCTGGAGTGGGTAAAAAGGTCAATATCGGCCAGAACTAAGTAGGACGAGAAACCTATGTATTAGTTTTTGGTTTATTCAATGTTGAAGGATACAGTCTTCCAAAATATTGTGCACCTAATCTTTGTTTCCTTGAAACTTGCTCTGAAAACTCTCAGTCAGCAAAATGACGGAGAGTGACGACGAAAGGGAGAGAGCTAGAATAGCAACTGAACTATTAGCAGAAGACACAAGTCTTCAGAAAAACAACCCGGATGCAATAATCATCATGGTAAATGTAAGCAAGAGTGTAACTTACAAACTAATAAATAATGGTGTATCATCGAGAGGTGGTACAGTCATATTCGTGGTAGAGGCACATGAATATCGGCAGACAGAGGTATTCTATTCTTGGATAAATTTTCCTGCAGCAAATGCTGTAACACTACTACAAAGCAGGGGAACCTCCAGCGGAATACGTTTCTTTCGAGGACGTTGAAATTCCACTAAATTACCAGGAGCATCAGCTCTGGTTTAATGGCGCCCTAAAACATCAAAATCACATTACCAGGCTAGGTCCACTAGGTAGACCAGGAGCCATATGGCCGGTTCTAGCCAGCTATACACCACATCCTGACATTGAAGAAATGTCAGACAGAGAACTTTAAGTTCAACTAAAACAATTAATTAAAATACGTAGACAATTTGTACAATATGTCATGCGGACTTTAACAGTCCAACCAGCTATCAAAATTCCACAGCAAACCCCTCAACAGGGGAACACAAATAAAATCACACCACAGACTACAATCAGTCATTGTAAATTACCCGCAAAACGGGAACAAATTCCATTCTGGTTAGCTCAAAAAATTACTCAAATAAAGGCAATATTTCCTGATACTACCCCTCACTAAAAACACAGAATTCCGACGTCCTGCTTACCAATGGGTATCGCACCACATGTGGGGGACTGTGACACTTGGGGAACAGTCTTTGCTTCAATCTACACAAAAACACATGGTGTTCCGTCTATGGCGGTTATACCAGATGTACTAAGACAGATTCAAAGGGAATACAGTCCAGAACCTGCTTTAAATCTAGGTATGAAATTACTGAAAGACTTTAAGCAAGTCTCGGCTATATTACTAGCCAACATAAAAGGAGAAGCAGCATCTGTGGCAATCCGCCAAAAATTAAAAGAAACAGAAATAGCGGACCAACCTTTTGAACTTGCCAGAATAATTGAAAAATCCTATGAAGAATTAGGTAGAGATATTTTGGGTGAGAAACCACTAAAACCTCAACTAACAGAAAATCCTGAAAAAACTTTTATTAAAAATAATTTAATAACTTCTAAAAAGAAATGGGAAACTACCAGACAGACTCTTCCCAAAGAAAAACAGTTTCAGTCCAGAGGAAGGTTTCCCCAAGGTAGAGATAGATCTCCAGAACGGGGGGTAGGTCTCCACAATGGGAGCCCTCTGAGAAAAGATATAACCTCAGAAATATGGATAATTTGAAAAAACCTGACAGATATCAAGATACACGTCCCTCTCGATCTTTTCAGACTTCCTCACAGAAATCGGAAAGAAGAGGACGGTCAGAACATAAAGAAGAGCGCGTCAAGTCCAAATACAAAGAACCTGCTCATCAAAGTAAAAAATTATAGCTTCCCAAAAAGAAGGTAGCCAGTATTAAAGTAAAACATGCAGAGGATTCTGAGGACACAACTCAAGAATGGAGAATGGGCCCAGACAATGCTAGACAGCGCAGCAGAAGTGACCATAGTTCGCAAGATCCTGATGAATCTTCTGGAGACAGTGGACACAAATGAATACATTCAAGTGGAAACTGCAGACACCAGAGTCAGTGTGCCCCATAAATTATATGAAATAACATTTCATATAGAGGGTGACAAAACTAGGAAAATAAGAGGTCTCTTCTGGGAGAACCCATCTAAAGGTTATGATATCCTTTGAGCAGAAAAGGACTGGCCACCAGAATTTGTCAGGGAGTGCCTACATGGCGAAGAAATGATTATGCCTGCCTTCTCAAATCAAATTCCAGTTCATAAAAAATACACATATGCTAGAAAATGGGCAGTGGCCCAAGCCCCTGCATTATATAAAAATCATGTAGGATGGGATGAGGATTCTCCTCACCATAAAATCCAGTTAAAAAATCCACCTACTGCACAAAGGCAGTATCCTGTTAAGCATGAAGATAAAAAACAAGTCAGGGAGTTCTTAGATCAACTTGAGTACCAGGGGCAGATTGAAACATGCACCTCACAAATGAACAATCCTTTGTTTCCTGTATCCAAACAAGACAATTCATATCGTCTAGTATTGGACTACAGACACTTAAACTCTTATTGCAAAACATTTGCAGTACAAAATTCACACAGTGCAGCACTAAGGAATAATATCATGGGCAAAAAATACAAGACGACATTTATTTATTTATTTTATTTGCTTATATAGCGCAAGAATCGAGCCCGGATGGGTTATCTCCGCGCTTTGACTGCAGCAACAGGTGGCAAAACTACTTTACAGATAGCCCGAGAATGCATGAGGGGACAGCCATTAATTATATCTCCATAAACAGATTAGTTTTTAACATTTTCCTAAATGTAACGTGATTGGAGGTCTGTCTGAGGCTGAGCGGCAGGTTATTCCACCAAGTCGGCCCCACTGAGGAGAGGGCTCGGCCACCTTGTCTGGTTTTTTTTAATAAAAGGTGGTTTAAGCAGGAGTTGGTTACTGGACCGTAGATCTCGTTCCGGTTTGTAAGGCTGTAGTAGCTGAGCTAGGTAGTTGGGGCCGTTTCCAAATAGACATTTGTGGACAGTACAGCAGATTTTAAATTTAACCCGTTGGCGTATTGGGAGCCAGTGTAGTTCTCTCAACAGGGGTCCAGAAGATGTTCTTGGGGGGGCATTCAGGATCAGTCTGGCCGCCGTGTTCTGGACCACCTGCAGTCGATTAATGGCATCCTCATTGGCTTGTATCAGAAGCCCATTGCAATAGTCAAGACGACTTATTACAAGGGCCTGTACCAGGGTCTTTCTGTAAGTGTCCGGTAAAAGAGGAAAAACTCGCCTGAGTAGTCCAATGGTGTGAAAACAGGCTCCTGCAATTACATTTGCATGTTCTTTTAGGGTTAAGTTTTGGTCCAGTTTCACACCCAGATTTTTGATGGTTGGTTTTGGGGAGGGTACAGGTCCCAAATCCTGGGGCCACCAGTCAGGAGACCAGAGCATGCTTGCTTTCCCAAAGAGCATCACTTCTGTCTTCCCGACATTACACTGGAGGTAATTGGATGCCATCCAGTTGGAGATGGCCCTCATACCTTCCGCAAAGTTTTCCCTAACATTAGAGTTAGGGGCATGGAAAGGGTAGAGGAGTTGAGTGTCGTCGGCGTACGACACTGGTGTGAATCCGCACTTCCTCACAATCTCAGCAAGGGGGGCCACATACACATTAAATAATGTGGGGCTTAGACATGAGCCCTGTGGCAGCCCCTTAGTGAGTGCCCTTGAGATGGAATGATAGGGGCCCAGGCTGACAGATTGTGAACGGCAAGAGAGGAAGCTTTCCAACCATGCGAGCGCCTGACCTCTAATGCCCACTCCTTGTAGTCGGTTCAACAGGATTTTATGTGATACAGTGTCAAAAGCAGCTGACAGGTCTAACAGCACCAGAATCATCGAGCCTCCTCTATCCTGTGACATCTTGATGTTATCGGTCACGGAGAGGAGTGCAGATTCGGTGCTGTAGTTGGGCCTGAACCCAGATTGAGATTGGTCCAGGCCCCCTGTTGCTTCGATGAAACTGGAGATCTGGGTGTTAACAAATTTCTCAGCCAACTTAGTCAGGAGGGGCAAAAGAGAGATGGGGCGAAGGTTGGAGAGTTCCGTCCAGGGAGAGGTGGTATTTTTGCGTATCGGATTCACAATTGCCTCTTTCCACTGTTGCGGGAGTTTACCTTCTTTGAAAGAGAGGTTGAGGATTTTTGTAATGATAGGGCATAATGATCTGCTCAGGCTGTTGGTTAGCCTAGCAGGGAGAAGATCATGAGGGGAGCCAGATTTCATATTCTTCAGAAGTGTAAGTATTTCGTTCTCTGTGACTTCTGGAATCACTTTAAAGATCTCTATGGGAGTTTCTGTGCATAAAGTACTAAGGTCTTCCGAATTATTAGGGTGTTTGGCCAGGATTTTATTGTAAATGGTGTCAATTTTGTCCTCAAAGAATTGGGAGATAATATTGCACAGCTCTTGAGAGAAAGTGTCGGGACTTTCGCAAGCCAAGGGGTTGGTAAAAGTCCTGAGGATTTTATATAGTTCTCTTGTAGAGTTGGCAGCTTCATCAAGCTGGGACAGCAGGCAAGTTTTTCTTGCCTTTTTAATGTTTTTATAGTAAGAGGATATAGCCTGCTGATAAAGTTCCTTGCTGGCGAGAGAGTGATTCTTTCCCCATTGTTTTTCCAGCTTCCTACATTTTTGTTTCTCTATTTTTAATGAATCGGAATACCATGTTTCTTTTTTGGTGGTCAAAGGTTTTTTGACAGTCTTTTGTGGGGCTAAAGAGTTTATGGTCTCCAAAAGGGTGTTATTTAGTTTGGATAGAGCCGATTCGATGTTGTCAGAGTCGGAGATAATTGGCTCTTTCCAGGCTTGTTTAAATGAGTCCGGTGTGATTTTATGCCATAATCTTTTAGTAATGCTCAAAGTGGTAGGGGGATCAGAAGATTTAGCAAGTCGTGAAAAGGAAAATTCCAGCATGCTATGGTCGGACCAGTTGATGGATTTGGGTGGGTGGCAGTGTATTAAGGGATAGTTGGTAAATATTAAATCCAATGTATGGCCTTTCGTGTGAGTGGGACCACAGTTTCTTAAGTGAAGACCTAAAAGAGCTAAGTCGGCAAGAAGGAGTTTAGTGTCAGGGTCTTCTGCTATGTCCGCATGAAAATTAAAATCTCCGAGAACAATAAAATTTTCTTTTGCTCTTAAGTGTGGGGCTAGTATTTCAGTTAAAGCAAGTGAAAAGCCAGCATTGGGGCCCGGTGGTTGATATATTAAGGCACCTTTCCAGTGGTCCTTAGTTCCGATATTAATTTTAAAAATCATTATTTCCATAGTAGGTACATTAATTTGTTCCAATACCGTAATATGGAGATTTTCTTTAAAAATGATGGCAATTCCTCCACCAGTTTTTATTGGGAGGTCTTGTCTTAAAATGTTATATCCTTGAGGGATACCCAGAGTTATGGATGGAACAGTGTGAGGCTTCAGCCAAGTTTCCGTAAGGAAACATAATTCAGGCTTGTGACTTTGGATAGTATCCCAGATCTCTACATGATGTCGGGGAAAGGATCGAACATTTAAAAGAAAGCTTTTCCAGCCGTTCGTTTTAGTGGTGGTCTCATTAGCCCTAGCGAGACCAGTAATAATGGAGTTAGAAGTGGCTTGAAATCTGCATAGGGGGCATGAAAACGGGCCCTCGGGAAATGGCCAGTTATCGCAAGCACACCTCGGTTGTCCCTGAGGTTGGAGAGCTAATAAGGATTGCGGGGTGTACCTGATGCGTGTGTCCTTAGTAGTGGCCATAGTGGTGATGATGAATAGAGTAGAGAGAGAGGCCCCTGGTCCGTCCTGTCGCGGACGGGCGCAGACGGGCTTCTCTCTGGCGCGTCTCAGGCGCTTCGCTGCGCGCGACCGCTGCGCGCTTGCTGTGACGAGGGGGCTAAATACCCTCAGGTGCAGCAACTAGAGCGCTGACCGCTCTGTCAAAGCGGAAGTGACCTGGCTCTGCCTGACCCGCCCTCCGCTCAACGGCACTGGTTGCCGAGTCGGACCGGGGCGGGCAGGACGTGAGATCGAGCCCAGGCTCTTTGCAATTGATTTAATATCTATTTCCACAATAGTGAGTAGCGCTTTACTAATGACTGATAAGCTAAGAATGCAGCGCTAATAAAATACGAGCATAAAAACAGATTAGATATTTCAAATGGTTTCTTCTGTCAAAACATAGCACCAGAAAGCAGGTATTTGACCACTTTCTCCAGTATGGGGGCCCAAAAGCAATGTTGTCGTCTCCCACAGGGATTCAAGAATAGCCCAGGATTATTTTCAGCCAGGGTAACAGAATTACTACCAATGTATGATGATGAGGCATTATCCTATGTCGATGATATCTATCTAACAGACGATGACCTGGAGACACACTTGAAAAGAGTGAACACCATCATACTTGGGTGCGCATCTGAAGGGTACAAATTTATCGTTAAAAAGTCACGAATTGCCCACCTCACTGTCCTATTTTTAGGATATGAGTTATCAAGTGAAGGCAAAAGCCTAGCAGACAACTTCTTAGAGAAGTGTGCAGTACTCCAAGCTCCAAAAACGCTGAAAAACTTACAATCAATTCTAGGTTTCCTGAATTTTGGAAGAACTTACATTCTAAGTTATGCAGAGAGGGTTAAACCGCTTTACGAACTAATAAAACCTGATTTCAAAGCAATTAATTGGACAGAAATTTTACGATCATTACAAACAGACATGTTAACTAAAACAAAACTGCAAACACGCGCGAACGAACGTAACCTTGTAATCTGAGTCATCCCAGGAAGATGCGGATTTACATACCTAACCTCTAATGAGGGAGAAACTGTACCAATAGCTTACAATTCACACTTGTACACACAAGCTGAAATGAAATTCAGTTCCACTGAAAAGATTCTAACTGCGGTACAAACTTCTGTAGCAAAAGAAAGAGCCCTGGCACAAGGTAAACGCATAATAAACGTTACACCGATACCTGCCCTAGAAGCAGTAACAAGAGCAAGCATTCCGAATTCTCAAGCCTTACATCCGAGACGGATACAATGGGTTTATTCTTTTGCTGCATCAGACGTAGTATACGAATTTGATCCTAACTTAAAAACGCAAGAATTTCTCCAATACGAATATGAATGTCCTCTTCCAACTGACATTCTACCTCTGGAACAGTACACCTGTGTAATCTACACAGACAGATTTGCACAACACTACTTTGTGGATAAAAAAGTTTACATGTGCAATTGTAAAAGGTCGCTGGCGCATAGGAAAATTTAGACCGTTATTCACCTAAACTGAATCGCTCAGAAACTGTACAGCTCAGCGAGCTGAATTGCAGGCTTTTAAGATGGCGCTTGAAAATGCAGATCGCGAATTCCCCACACTAATAGTGTGCGATTCGCATTATTGCGTCGAATCTTACAATAATTCCATGCAGACCTGGATTGAAAACGGTTACAAAGATGAGACAGGTGGCACAATAAAACATAAACAACTATGGGAACAGGTAGTTCTTTTACAGAAAGAACTACAAAAGACTCACTTGATACATATGCAGAGTCTTCAGCGTGATGGCGTTCACATTGCAGGGAATTAATTGGCTAATAAGCCACAGCAGCAGCTGGTCAACCGGCCTCCGTAGCTACAAAAAAGCGTTCTAAAAAACAAATAGATGGAGAAACGCTACTAGCAGTAAAAGCCTCAATGGAAGCCAATTATGCGGCGTTACCTCTAAATTATCCACTCGGAAATATATACATAATTGATGCGAACTCCGTTCCTTTTGCTCAAATCCCTGGAGTGGGGGATAGAGTAATTCCAAACACGAACCGGAGGGCTTACTTGATTCAAGAAGCACACATGGAAATGGATCTGAGGCACCAAGAGATCCTGAAATCTCTAATAGAATTGCAATCAAGATAGTGATGGCCAGGAATGAGCTTGCAAGTTTATAACTTTGTAATCAATCAATCAATCAATCAATCATAACACTTGTATAGCGCACTACTCACCCGGAAGGGTCTTAAGGCGCTTGGGGGAAGGGGTCCGCTACTGCTCGAACAGCCAGGTCTTGAGTTGTCTCCTGAAGGCGAGATGGTCCTGGGTCAGCCGAAGGTGGATGGGGAGGGAGTTCCATGTCTTAGCCGCCAGGTAGGAGAAGGATCTGCCTCCGACGGTGACTCTTCGGATGCGTGGTACGGTGGCGAGGGCGAGGCTAGTAGACCGTAGCTGGTGGGTGGGCGTGTCGAAACTCAGGCGGTCCTGGAGGTACTTGGGGCCCAGGTCATGGAGAGACTTGTGTGCGTGGGTGAGGAGCCTGAACGTGATCCTCTTGTTGACATGGAGCCAGTGCAGGACCCTCACGTGGCCGGAGATGTGGCTGCGTCGGGGGATGTCCAGGCTGAGTCGGGCGGAGGCGTTCTGGATGCGTTGGAGTCTTTTCTGTAGCTTGGCTGTGGTTCCGGCGTAGAGGGTGTTTCCGTAGTCCAGTTGGCTGGTGACGAGGGCCTGGGTGACCGTCTTTCTGGTTTCGGTAATGGATTGTTAGGACTGCAATAGAGATCGCAGTTATGAACCGGACCAGATATCTGATTGTAGCACAGTAAGACCAGCCCAGACACCACTATTAGACAGCATTAGGCTATCTACACGCAGGCGTCTAACCGGGCAAATGCGATCCCATAAATATTAAGACAAGATTCACTTGGATCTGGCCTCAGCGCTCGGCTGACACCAGAACTGTTATAAAAGATTTGCGAGTCTTTATCGGCACATATGCAATTAGCATGCTACATTCTGACCAGGGTTCTGCGTTTAGCTCTCGAGCTTACAAGGAGGCCATGACCAGCTTGGGCATTGCATTGCGGTACTCTAGTCCTATTCCATTCTGAGGGAAATGCAGTAGTGGAAAGAAAAAAACGTGTCATAAAGCAATGTATAACAGCGAGGGTATTAGGTTCTGGTGATGGGTGGGTCAAACATCTAATAAGTGTCCAACGTAGTCTTAATAATCTGCCAAGAAATTCTCTGGGTGGAATCACTCCGTATGAACTTTTGTTTGGTAAAAGAATGATAATCGAAAATCTCGATTGTCAGACTTCAGTGGTGGAACAAAAAGCTTTTGATATCAAAGATCGTTTGGCTGTTTTAGAGGACTTGAATGAAACAAGAAGAAGTCTAAGTAACACAAAGCTAAAGCCAAAGGCATCTGAAGAAAAACCACCTGTCCCAGCAAGACCTGTCTGGATTCCAAAGATTGGGGATCTGGTCAGAGAAAAAAATCGCGGTGAAGAAGTAATTTGGGCCTCCTTACAGAAAAGCAGTACCTGTCTTAGCTATCAGCGGAACAAGATCAGCAGTACTACCGCCCCTTGCTGGTAAAAAGGGAAACAGAGTTGTATCAATCGACCTAGTAAAACCACAACCATGTGGCCAATAATAAGTAGTAGGCCCAGTGGACTCCCAAGAAGTAGCAGAAGACCAAACCTTGCTACAATCCAAGAGGTTCAAACTGAGAGACTAATCACATTTGATAAACCTGCAGTGAATAAAAAAGGACTATGCAACAAAGCCATGGAACTTGTGCCTCTTGAAACCCAAATTGCAACAGTTCGTCAAGAAACACCTGTCTACAATGATGTAGCCTCTGACTATACTAACATGACAAAGGAAGAAGCAACTAACAATCCTGATGCCATTCAAACAATTGACAGAACTGCTATCTGGCATCTGGCTACTTCATCAATGCGTGTAGAAACGCGCCGGCACAGACTAAGTGTGTTGTGTTATCTCCCCTGAGGTGGAAGCCGGGGGTTTAGGCTGCTGTACATTTTAAAAAACTTTTGAATTGTGTTGCGACGCTTTAGCATTTATTTTAGGATCCTTTTTAAAATTTGCTGACCCTTGCTTGAATCGAACCCTGCTCGCCGCGCAGAGCGATCTAGGCTCTGACGCGGTCTGAGACAGGGCCGGCAGACATCTTGGGGAGGAATTGAGGTGAGCGGACTAGTTGTTGCCCCACCTCCTGTTCCCCTCCACCCAATAAATGGAGATTGATTCCCGACAGCGCAGCGGGCGGGCGCAGCGGGCGCGCCGGCGGCGCGCCGAAGGTGCGCCAAAGGTAAGCCCGTCTGGGCCCGTCCGGGCCTGTACGGGACTAGGGGCTACCCCCCTAACATCTAGTACCCTTGATAACCCATTAAGAACATATGATAGGGACCAACTCCTGGCAATCAGAAGGGAGCACAAGCCCACCTGTAATCTCCTATCTCCATACGTCAATGACCATATCCCCTGTAACGGCTGTAACTTTAAGTTTACTGCTGATATTGTTACCCCTGATGTTGGTTCCTACTCACTGGCACTAATAAATTGCAGATCCCTGCGCAAGTATGCGCTGGAAATCTCATTACTCCTGGAAGAACGAGACCTAGAGGTACTCTTCCTAACGGAGACATGGACCAACGAGAGCTCCGACCCAGATATCGTAAGAGCTTTACCGCCTAATTATGCAATTATGAGACAAGATCGTACTGATGGAAGGGGTGGAGGGATTGCTATAATTTATAAAACATCAGCGAATTGCAGACAGGAGAAGGTTTCCATAGAAGGGTCAGAAAGTCTGTCCTTCTCCATTACATTGTCCTCGACCTGTACATGCACAGGGCTCCTTGTGTATAGGCCCCCTGGACCCCTCGGCCAATTCTGTGAAGAGCTTGTGAGCTGTGCTATTAACCTCTCCTGCAATGCCCCTAACTTTACTATGCTGGGAGATTTTAATATACATGTTGACGAAGGAGACACCCATGCCTGCCAAAAATTGTCAACAGCTTTAGAGGTGATTGAACTCAAACAAATTGTTCTAGGTCCCACACATATAGCAGGTCACACCCTTGACCACTGTTATACCAATATGAACGCGCTGAAGTTCGAAAACTCAACAGTGGTTCCTTGGTCGGACCACACCCTTTTGTCCTTCTCCTTGACCCACTATAAGCAACCAATACAGACTAATGTCTCTAAAAAAATGTGTAGGGTCTGGTCCAAACTGCCTGTGGACAAATGGACATCGGAACTTAGGAAAACAAAGCCAGAGTATAATAATGACCCTATAGAGGCAAATGCGCGCTTTAATCATTGGCTAGAGGAATCTCTTGAGGCGACTCTGCCTAAAACTGAACTTTCCCATCGGAAAGGGGCGAATAAAAAAACTTGGTACACACCTGAGTTGAGAACTCTCAAACAGATATGTAAACAGAAGGAGAGAAAGTGGAGGAAAGACTATGGTGAAGATAGTAAAAATGTTTACAGACTAGCCTTACGCAATTATAAGCAGGCTATAAAAGTGACCCAGTCCAACTATTACCAGGAAAAAATCTCTTCAGCTGCCAGTTCCTCCAGGGAAATTTTTAAAATTTTTAAAGCTTTGGTTACCCCTCCCACCCCCGTTATGGACTCAACTATGGCACTCCCGCGCTGCAGGGACTTGGCAAATTTCTTTGCCGCAAAGGTTGCAAACATCTATGCATCTTTTCAGGTGACTGCCACAGGTGACTGCAATAGGTCTAACCCCCCCCTGGTACAAGACCTACCTACGCTTAATGAATTCTCTCCCCTGGATGGCGACAAGGCCCAATTGCTTCTGGGCAATCTGAAATCTGGATCACCTAGTGATGTAGCCCCACCAACCATCCTCAAGCTTGTCTCAGGCACAGTGGCCCCCGTGATACAGGATGTGATTAATACATCCTTGACCACTGGGGTAGTCCCACCTATGTGGAAACAAGCAAGAGTAAGAGCGTTATTAAAAAAGCCCAACCTCAATCCCGACGATTGTTCCAACTATCGTCCTATTTCCTTGTTGCCAACTGTTAGCAAGATTGCTGAAAAACATGTCAACTCTCTTCTATCCACCTTCATTGAAGCTAATAATCTGCTACACTACACCCAGACTGGGTTTAGATGTAAACAGGGTACTGAAACGTCCCTTGTGGCAGTAATTGAGGAAACCAGGAAGATTCTGGACGAAGGGAAATGTGCGGCCATACTATTATTAGACCTCAGTGCGGCCTTTGATACCGTCAATCACACGATTCTCATTCAGAGATTGAGTGATGTAGGTATCACTGGGACCGCACTGAACTGGCTTAGCTCTTTCCTATCCAATCGGACCTTTTCAGTGTTTGAGGATGATATAGTTTCAGCCCCAATACAGCTCCAATGTGGTGTTCCCCAGGGGTCATCCCTCAGCCCTACTCTATTTAATATTTACATGAGACCTCTGGCTGAGGTGGTGCAACCTTGGGGAGTACAATTGGTAACATATGCTGATGATACTCAGCTTATCATCTCTCTGTCTGGTCAGGAGACGACTTATAACAACCTATCCTCCTGTCTTAGCAAAGTCCAGGAATGGATGAATGACTCTTTTTTGAAGCTTAATGGAGCTAAAACAGAGGTCATGATGCTAGGACATAAACCACCTACCTCTGTGGACATGTGGTGGCCGGACTCCCTGGGGCAGCCTCCAACCCCTAAGGAGCAAATTAAAAGCCTGGGAGTGTGGCTGGACCCAGCCCTTAACTTTCAGGTCCAAGCCCGGAAGGTAGCAGGGATTGGTTATGCCCTCATGAGAGCACTCAGAAAGATCTTAGGACTACTTCCCTTTGAGGCTAGAAGGATCCTAGTACAATCCCTTATACTATCACGATTAGACTATTCCAACGCAGTCTATCTAGGGGCCCCTAAAGGGACAATCAAGATCCTTCAGACCATCCAAAACTGTGCTGCCCGAATGCTACTAAATATCCCACGCAGAACCTCTGCCAAACCAGCATTGAAGCAACTACACTGGTTGCCTGTGCAACAACGAATCGAATTTAAAGCAATGACTATTGCTCATAAAGCCCTGCATAACTCCGGACCAGACATTCTTGCACCCTTGTTTACCCCTTATCAAACATGCAGAACCCTGAGATCCAGTAATAAGAATCTACTGGCAATCCCCAGGATCAGGAGATCGCGTACCGGGGGCAGACGTTTCTCTCTACAGGCTGCAAAGCTTTGGAACAATCTTCCAGACGCTATCCGCTTGGAGGAGAACCATCTCAGATTTAGAAAAATGCTGAAAACCTTCCTATTCTGCTAAAGTTAATGGAGATGACTGGACCACGTAAGCGCTGGGATGCCTCAGGGTAACCATGCGCTATAGAAATGTGTAATCATTCATTCATTCATTCAATATTGATGACTTTTCTGATGATCCAAGTGAACATGAAGACAAGCCAACAAACACAAATTTCAAAGACAAAATCACAGAACTCTTTCATCAACTTGGGGAAACATATCTGATTTCACTGTGGATTGAATTATGGATTGTGTTAGGTGTACTTTTCCTCCTGCTCTGGCTCATTTTAATTCTAAGCTTGGGAAGAATTATTGATGGAAAATACAGTACAATGGACACAGCAAGTCAGAACATCAACTTGGTTCTAAAACCTCACAGATCCTCTCACATTGAGAAAAGAGAACTATCATCAGTGAACATCACATCCATTCCTTTGTGGAGAAGTGTACCTTAATGGTTAGAGCGGCAGACCCTGATGCAGAGGTCTAGCCCTGGACCAGAGTTCAGTTCGACGCCTGGGCGGGTCTAGGGCTCAAAAATTCCACAGACCTGATAATTCTCGCCTCAGTGCCTATTCCAATCATGGAGTCCCTCTCTGCAACTCTGGGCAATAGCTTGCTTAATCTCCACAACGGCCCCCACAACCCTAAGGATGCCTGGCCTCCACCTTGGGGGTGCCCAGGAGTGGACGCCTCACAGGGAAAGCCAGGATGGGTTCCACAGCGGTATTCGTACAAGCGCCTTCAGACCCTTGCGGGTGAGTAGTGTGCTATACAAGTATCAATTTACATTTACATTTTACATTTATACCTGGTGGTGTAGCATGGGAAACTACTGATTATGACATCTATGGTCCGGTTGAACTCCTGAAATATCCACATCAGTTCAAGATTTCTTTAAGTGACTTTGTATCACCTAGTACTTTCTCTGATGATTTGAAAATATTAACAATATGATGTCAGATTTGGAAATGTCAGCTAAATATACAGAACATGATTATTCACAAGGTTCATCAAATTATGAAGAAATGTATTGCTTTAATCACTATGGGCATCACTATTTGCATAAATCAGCTAATCCTAGAAATATCTTTATGTATAATCAATGGGAAGATTCTCCAACTCCTCCAAAAAGCAGCTCAAAAACATTTTATGAGAAATTCCCATACTTTTCAGGGTTTAATATCACTGATCCAGAAATGTTTTATTTTAAAATTATGAATAAGACAGGAATGAAAAACATGTTGACAAATACTAAACTGATTTATTCTGAAAAATTGTATGAAAAAATGTCTACGTTTGTTTTTGAATTTTGGAAAAACAACATTGAGACAAAAACTGTCTGGGGTACAAAAGACTGGCAGGTACCAGGTTTAGAATCATTGTTCAGAGCCTGCATGATCCCAGAACAAATAATGTTCCTGAATGACACCATTCAACAAACGACCTGTCTTGGCCTAGCCAGGATAAAAGACCTATACAAACCGTCTATATCAAAACCCATACCTGATAGTAATAGCACTACAGAAGTGGAGATAGACGTATCCCAAATTTTAAAACATAACGGAACACTTCCTAATTGGAACAGATGTTTGATCTGGCCCACAGACACTAATAACTGTCAAGATAGATTCCTGAACAAAATACAGGGGTTCAAATAGAATAGGCCAGACCCAAGATATTCCCAGAGACAACATCCAGGGATAATAACAACTTATAGTGTAGGAAAACTATGCCTCGAATGGCTACAGAAATCCACACTACCTGAAATTAAGCAACACTTGAGTTTACTTAAAGAAGGTGCTGACTTGCGAGATTTCTTACTGGGACCTCGCAAACAGCGTCAAAAACGTTTCATATACGCCGGTATATACGCAGCTTACAATGAAGCTTGGAAAGTAACGCAAATTGAAACTGCAGAAAAAATACGAGAAATTGATCGTATTAATTTGGAAAAATTACTGTCTGTAGTGGACAATGGGTTAACGACTCTGTCCTCCAGAATTTATTCACTGGACAGCATTGTATCATCTGCTATTGATATAATAGAACAGGATATGCTAATGTTAATTTGTTTGTAATATACAACCGTTGGCCACGCAGAACATTCTGGCTGTGCGGATCTAGAATTTTCTTGAAATAATCCTGATCAGCTACTCTGTTCTGTTTATCAATTGTTGAGATCCAGGCTGGTCAGTAGTAGGATCCAATACCTTCATTTGTATACAGTAATGTTACAACATGGCCATTCTCAATTACGTTCTATTGTACAATTAGGCGGGACGTTACAAAATCTGCATTGAGGCTACGTGCCATGGCGTCTGATAAACACAACTTCATTATTTTCTATCTTTAACCTTACTGATAAACAAATCTCTTTGGCACAAAGAGGGGCAGACTATACGGTGCTGACCATTGAAAAACTAGAAATATTACCATTGACAGTGTCCGAAAAGCCTGTCATTGAATGGATAATACATGGCACCATTACAATTCCGATAACAACTTTTCAGTTTCAATATTGCCAAAAGTATATACCAGCAGGCCTGTATGAAAGGTTGGGTAAAGGGTACATCAAGTCAACCTGGAATTTACCTTACACACATAGATGTTGGAGTGGGTGCAAGAAAGAGGTATTCCTTAGTGGTAACAACTGTAAAAATTCACTAATTGGTACACTTCTGTGTCAAGAAATTAACTTACATGGAGCCTGCGAAGGTTCATCAAATAACCTTTGATGCCACCTGCACGGCACCCCTGCTACACAGATAGAGCCTTTTTTCAGACAGCTTTCCAACGGCAGCTACTTTCTAATAAGTGACCACAGCTGTTGTGGCATGGTGCCAGGAATGGCCTATCTCGTGAGCGTTACTTCCAGGGTCACTTGTTGTATGCAAGTATTGTATCCAAACAACAAGCTAGACATGGAGGCGGCAATATGGCCTTCTTTGAATATCTCTTCTATTCGAATTGATACTTTGAGCAGAATGAAGCCTATTCTTTTACAAACAACTGTGCCTTTAACCTTGTCTAGAAAAAACATATGATCTGCAAGTTGCAAGGACAGCAGCAGAGATACATACGTTATTATCGACAAATTGCCCCGTACATTTCGTAGAAATGTTAAGCCAAATCTTAAACATGTCTGATACCAGTGGCATCGCATATGTATTTAAGACAATTTTTTCGGGACTGTTAGCACCCTTTGAAGCAGTCCTGAGCATCTTCCGGAATTTCGTGCACTCTGTGTTCGGCAGCTTTCCTCTCATCTTGGGACTTGTAGCAGGAATCTTATTTTTGTTCCTTCTGCTCCAATATGGCAAGTCAAGTCATAGACGAAACTCGGGCTACAATGGAAGACACGATCCTAGCAATGCAATACCAAGAGTGGATTACTAAAGTCCTTGGCTTGGCTCGGCTAAGAGATCTGAATACTACCTGGTTTCTTTCATTCAGACCAATCTGGCAAGATTGCGACTAACCTGTTCTACGATGCCTGCTATGCGGAGAAGAATGCGTGTTAGATGTCTGTCTCACACTTCCATCAGCAGTACCTATGGATATCGATACTTTGCTTGGTTCGGTAACGGCTCATGCAACGTGTTGTCCCCAGCGGCTACCCATTCTGATAACGGCATTTGTTGAGACCTCACCATTACGATTAGGTGGCGGTGAGGTACAAGATGAAAGCGGCACACAGGTACAACCTTCTGTGAACATTGCTGATCCAGATAACGCTGACAGTAATGCATCTCACATATGCACTATTTCCACTTTTTCGGAAATGGCCCAACTTTCACCTACTGTTTTAGATTAATTTTTTGCCAGCCTATCTGAATTGATGTTGTCCCCTAACAACGAGTATAACTGTTGAAAAAGCAAGCACAAGGCATTCCCTGAAATCTGAATTCGGCCTTCAGTTTTGGTAAACAGAACCTAAAAAAACTTTGGAACAATTTTGTTTCCCCAGAGAGTGAAATTGATGTTTTCCAGTTCCCAAAATATTTACCTTTTTGGCACATGATACTCTGCTTAAAGTAGAACTATTCTTAGAGAACAAGATTTCCATTTTTAGAAACTCTAGAGACAATATTTTTACTTAGTCTCTCGCACATGTGCAGTCTTGTATAAATATGTGATGAAATGGTCTCGACCTTCTTTTCTGTTTTAAGAGCCATAAATGTAAATTTCGTGATTCATTCAGTCAACATTCTAAATGTACAATATATGCATTATCTGAATGACACCACTGCTTATAAAAAAACGTACAGTATAATACTCATTTTCGTGTATATGCCATTTCAAATGCATTTTATGTATTTTGGGGTGGGATGGAAAACACATGCTTAGATATGCTTAAACATTGCTTAGTCTTTAGTAATGATGGACATTATACGTGGAGTGGGTGTTGTAGATGATTCTAGGACTCTAGTAAATATTCCCGATTTCATGCCCTTATGTAGTTATATCAAATCATACCCTTATATAGGCATAAGAATCATACCCATATTAAGACATAGCCAATGCAGTCCAAATACGGCAAGGCTACTCCCATAGACTCCTAGAAAGCACAAAGCATTCTTAAACAAACTAAGCCTCCAGCAGCCCGGGAATTCCCCCTGCTTCTGTATTGATTTGTCCAAGAACTCCTGGAGTCCTGAAAGAGCTGCGAGTTCTTAGTGATGTCTTATGTCCAACCTTACTTCAAACTCAGCACCTTCCAGGTATAAATATACCAGCATCTGCCTAAAGCAACACACAGTGGTTTGGAGCAGATCGGCTATCTACTTGCCCGACGCCCTGCTGATTTGAGTGCCGAAGGAAGCCGACCCTCCCTGCTGACGCACTGAGAGAGACGCTGTCTTTTCTCCTGCCGAGAAATCCTGCTCCAGTGTTTCCCTGACACCCTTGTGTGTTGCTGGGAGATAGAGTCCTGAGAAAGAGATACAAGACCTTCTTCATTCTATAACCAAGGCACGGAGCTGATTAGACCCCTAGAGAATTCTTGATTCAGATTCTTGGCAAAAACTGTAACTCATCTACTCCTTCCCTGTACTAGGCTTAGGTTAGGTACACTGGGGTAGGCGTATCTTAGAAACACCAGTTGAGTACGTTTAGTCATTATTTTATCATCGTATGTATTTTAACCATTGTAAGTATCATATGGCTTAGATACCATATAAATGCTTTTACAGTATTATTTCATAATACTCCTTTTACTGTACGCACTTTACTTTATGACAAGTATTGCAATTGTGGCAATTCACTTCTCTTGCATGAGAAAGTAGACTGCTCAATAAATAACCTTTTTATTGAAAACGCCTGCGTCTCTATTTCTCTGCACTTGTGGTGAAACGAAGCATGCACGATTAACTGAGTGAAATAGCTATCTATTGTTTCCGCGACTCTGGAGATATACTCCTTATTCTGGGGGAGCAAAGTTGTCATGTTTATGCGATTGTCAGAAACTAATCCCTTCTTGTCTATTCAGGAAAGTTAGCACCTTCTTGTTTACTCGAGAAAGTTTCTAGTGACCTCTGAGCTAGCTGGCATTTCATAATTAGGTCTAACATATTCAATAGAGACCTAGTCGACCTCAGTCCTACGTCTACACTGTCGTTTATGTTATTCTAATGCGCAGAGCCTATTGGGAATATAGGAACTACACTACAGCCCCATGGCAA